>NC_134487.1:167144822-167274822 GCF_040206685.1 Ascaphus truei | reverse complement strand
TGGCAAAATATTTAGGCCAATATGTTATCTAGACTAGAGAGATACCTGGAGCAAAATGACCGTCGGATGGACCTGTTACAGCAGAGCCTCCATTCCCTCACTGTCCAGACGTTAGATGTAGATCACCTCTCCCGTATCTACTCCACTGACAAATGTCACTGCCTCTGCTACCCCAGTTCTGGCCATGACTTCTACAGAACCCCATTTTCTGATGCCTATCCATTATGCATGAGATACCCATGGGTGTTGAGGCTTCCTAAACAAACGTTAAACAGGTACTGTTATGCCTTCGAGAGAATAACCTATTTGCCAAATTAGAGAAATGTCAATTCCACCAAACCTCCACGGCATTCTTAGGATAGATCGTTTCCGATTCCGGCTTTTCGATTGATCCAGCTAAATTCAAGGCTATCCTAGAATGGCCCCGTCCGACCACCCTCAAGGCATCCAATGCTTCTTGAGCTTCCTGAACTATTAGCGCAGATTTATACAAGATTTTTCTTCTACAGTAACTCCCGTCGCGGCCTTAACCAAGAAAGGCGCAAATTCCACCTCGTGGTCCGCAGCTGCCATCTTAGCCTTTGACAAACTGAAGAAAGCCTTTGTGTCTGCTCCCATCCTCATCCACCCAGACCCCAAACTACACTTTACCCTTGAGGTGGATGCGTCAGACGTTGGGGTCGGAGCCATCCTGTCTCAAAGAAAATCACCATTGGCGACTACATCCATGCGCATTTAAAAAAAAAACATTTCTTCAGCTGAGAGAAATTATTATATGGGGAACCTGGAACCAATTAAGCTTGCTCTTGAGGAATGGAGACACCTCTTGGAGGGCACAGAAAATCCCATTACAATATTAACCGACCATAAAAATCTCCTTTACATAGAAGGCGCTCGCCGCCTAGGCGCTCGATAGGCGCGTTGGTCACTCTTCTTCTCCTGCTTCAATTACATCCTCTCCTTTGTTCCTGGGTCCAAGAACCTCAAGGCGGATGCTCTCTCACGACAGTTCCTATCTGAGGATAAGTCCAAAGATCTACTGGAGACAGTGCTCCCTTCTAAATTTATTATCTTTGCCAACTCCTTTGATGTTATAGACCAGATTCGTCTGGATCAATCCCATGTCCCAGAGGGCCTCAAAGTCCCGGAAGGCCACCTTTTCACCACATCTCTATACCAAAAAAGGGTCCTTGAGTGGTGTCACTCCTCTAAATCATCTGGACACCCAGGTGTTTGTAGGACCACCGACCTCATACATTGAACCTTTTGGTGGCCAGGTATGCAGACAGACATCAAAGAGTTCATCCAAGCATGTGTCACGTGTGCCTGTAAGAAAACACCGCAAAACTGACCCCTGGGACTCCTACAGCCACTCCCGATTCCAGACCGTCCTTGGAACCATTTGTCTCTGGACTATGGTAGGTCTACCGCATTCCAAGGGGATGAACACTATTCTTGTCATGGTTGATCGCTTCTCTAAGCAGACACATTTTATCCCATTACAAGGATTTCCTAACTCCTCCAAGCTTGCAAATATATTTGTTCAAGATATCTTTTGCCTACATGGGGTTCCTCAGACCATCGTCTCCGACCAGGGGTCACAATTCAATTCCAGATTCTGGCACTCTGTCTCTCAAAGGTTGGGCATCTCCTTACACTTTTCATCAGAGTACCATCCACAGACAAACTGTCAGACGGAGAGAATGAATCAAACTCTGGAGCAATATCTGCATTGTTTCATTTCCGACTCCCAGGATAACTGGGCGGACTTTCTGCCCTGTACCGAATTTGCCCATAATTCTCGTCGCTACAAATCCACCCAGGAGTCACCATTTGTTATTAATTATTGATTCCACCCTTCCTGACTGCCATTGGTCTCTTCTTCCCCTGAGGTACCAGTCATTGATTATCAAATCCGTCTGCTTCAGGACTTATGGAAAAAGATCCAGGAGAATCTGAGATCGCAACTAATAGACAAAAGATCCAAGCAGACCACACCATTGCACGATCCAGGAATTCAGCCCAGGAGAGTTAGTCTCAATAAACATATGCCTCAAGTTTGGCACGCCCAAGCTGGCACCCAAATTCCTCGACCTGTATCCTGTGATACAAAAGATCAACCTAATGGCCTACCGACTGCGTCTTCCTCCCTCAATGAAGATTCTCTCAGTCTTCCATGTCTCACTGCTTAAACCTGCATTCCAGAGCCCTCGCTTCCCTGATGCAACTTCACCACCTCATCCCATACTCATACAAGGGCAACAGGAGTATGAAGTCCAGGCTATTGTGGATTCCAGGATCTCCAGAGGGGCGGTACAGTATTTGGTCCACTGGAAGGGCTTTGGACCAGAATAACGGTCTTGGGTTCCCCACTGGCATCTTCACACCCCCAGACTCGTACGGGCTTACTATCTGAAGCATCCTTCTAAACCGACTTGGAAACTCCCAGAGGTCGTTTCTTAAGGGGGGGTACTGTGAGCCCCAGGGAGCCACGCCGCCATCGGCATGCTCCCCACTGACCTTCACTGCCGTGGGCTCCTCCACGCCGCTCCCTCCCACCTCCTCCCACGCCAAGTGACTGCTGCTGCACTGGTGCACGCGCGTGCCTGCGCTCCTTAATAGCACCAATCACGGGCGCGCGGTACATACACACGGACGCACGCACGCACGCATGTGCGCTCTAACTAAGATCTACCTCCTCATTCAACTTGGCCCTCAGCACCTGCACCCTGCCCTTCCACAGTCCTCACCTTGCTCACACCTCCACACTGCAGGTACTTCATTGGACTCTCTCTCCTACATATGCTCAGCTGCCCCACTGGCAAATCGGATGAGCATAGTTCCAGGTGCATTGCACTCACCTCTTCTCTGCCTCCACAGTCTTGTCTTGCTGCTTACCTTCCGGTGTACCAACTCAGCTTTCCACGACCAGCCACTCTTCTCCAAACCTGACCTCGGCAAACGGACTACGAAAGACTCTGCTCTCTCCAAACCCAGACATGCTAATAGTACCTGCAATGTTCCGTACCTCTCCTCCTCTGACCCGGAAAGTATACCCACCATCCGTACCTCTCCAACCCCGACTCTGCTACCCCGACCAACTCTATACTCCAGACGTGCCCAGTGGCTGTGGGTGGCGTAATATCCTTTTCACAACTCAGCACCGTGGTTCAACCTTGTTTGTTGTGAGCACAGCGTGACGGTCTCTTACAGAGGGGTATTGTGTATTTGGGGGAGAGTGGTATTATAAGTATTGATTAGAGGGGGGTAATATATCTTCTTGGGAAGGGAGGGTTATTGGGTGTATTGGGGAAGGGAGGACTATTGGGAAAAGGTGGTTATTAGGTGTATGGGGGGTTATTGAGTTTTTGGAGAGAGAGAGGTAGGGGTGCAAGTGTGGGTGTGTAAGAGAGGAGAAGGAGTGAGGTGAGCGATAGATGCGGGGTTTCACAAAGGCCATCGATAGTGGGGGAGGGGTGGGCCCAGTGGAATTTTTAGTCCTGGGCCTAGGAAAACTGTCTGTGGGTGGCCCTATGGCTTCCTGTTTCGAAGGCGAGCCGAAAAATGTAGGGGAGGCAAAAGGTAAGAGCCTGGGGGTGGCAAAATTGTAAATCCACCACTAAGTACACCTCACTAATAATGCCAGCAAACACTGTGAAGGTAAAGCAGTGAGGGAGAAAGTGTAAACCTACAAAGTCTAATCATGCAATGGTTCATGAATCAATAATAATATATATACACTACCGACACACTTTATTGAAGTGTGGTCGGTACCGCAAGCCGGGAAATCTCCCGGCTTGCTAGTGGCCGCCCCTCGGCGTGCCGCGCGTCATAGACGCGCGGTCACGCGTCATCGGGAGCGTGCGCCCCCTGCACGCGTGTCCAGGGGCTCCCCGAGGGAGCCCTGGTGTCCCGCGATCGCGGGACAGTGGCAGGGGGTTCCGGGGGACCCGGCGGACCCGGCAGCGGTAGGGAGAGCGCCCCGATCGGAGGGCGCTCTTCCGCTGCTTCGGCGTGCGCCCGTCACACTCGGGCGCGCGCCAGGCTACTGCTGCGGCACAGAACGGGCAAATGCTCGAATAAACTGTGCCGCAGCAGTATAAAGACACAAAACTCTGAAATCAGATAAACACATTGCTCAGTTTTAAATAGACATGGTATAACGTAGTAGAAAAAACCTGTCCGATCACAGTGTAAGTCCGTTTGTATAGGAAATCACTTCCAGACCAGGAAGTTATTTTCTAGACAAACTATTATTTGGGTGTTTTCTCTGTTGATGGTCTTCCTTTTTAAGTGATTTTAATATTGTGTATTTAGTTGTGTATAAATACATTTATTTTGATACCTCAAGAATACCCTTGAGTGCCCTTATCCATTGTCGAAAATTCTTTAGTCTAGGTTTTTCTTCCTTTTGTCATGCTTTTCCCCCCTAGGTGCACCACAGGGTTATTTCTTCTTATGTGGTATGAGTAATTGCTTCGGAGTTTGTGCAGTCTCCCTTTCCCTTACATATATTAATGTTTATAGCATATCATGTATTTAGACTATACTGTGGCTTGGTCCATTTTAGTTCTTAACTTTTGTCCCCTTCTTTTGATATGTAACACATATATTAATATTTTTCATTTTTGATTAAAAATTGAAAGCAGTAATCTGCAATTGTTTTCTTACATTTCCTGAACTACCCAGTCTTACCTCTTGGAAACCACCAGCTAATCTTATATTACCTCTCTTCTCCTGACAATGGTACAGTATGGCCAGCATTGCTTTAATGAGAAGCATTTTCTGGGGCTGAACAAGTACAGTACTGGGCAGAATGATAATGACAAATAAACTAGCTTGGTAGAAACAATATTACTCAAAGAAAACAAGTGCATAGAATCCACAGTCTCTAAATCTGTATCTTCCTTTAACTCTGAAGTTGCCAGTGACTGCCTTTTGCTGTTAAATGAAACTCGAACATACTGTACAAAGAATGGAAATATATGGAATTAAGATCCATCGAGAAAGACCCAAGTACAAGGCTGGAGTTGATGTAGTGAACAGCCCAAGAAATCCTGATGACAGTTAACATTTTATGAAACTCTTAGTGCCTCATTCAGAGAAGGTTGATAAAAATTGTCGCCAGGGCATTTAAATGCCGTTTTTTTGGGGTTGCTCTCACGATATTCAGAAAGCCTCGATTACCTGTGATAGCAAAATTCCCAAAATGGGCGAGTTGCTGCCAGCGAGAGCATCGAGCCTCTGAAAAGGCCTAAACCGGCGATTCATTTCTGCTGCAGAGAGAGCGGCTCTGAGAGAGCCGCCTCTCACAGCGGAAATGTCGCCCGAAAATTATTTATTTTAATATAAATTTCTTTCATAGTGTAGATGTGCAGGGGGTCTCCGGCACTGAACCGCGTTGGTTTCAGGTCCAGGGACCCCCTGCTTCCCGAGATACAGGCACCTTTATGGGGTGCCGGTATCTCCTATGCAAGGAAATGTCCCGTCACGTGACGTGGTATATTTCAATGCAGCGGGATACCGGCACCGCATAATGGGCCCCGTATCTTGGGAAGCAGGGGGTCCTTTGGCCTTGAATCCAATGCGGTTCAGCTCCGGAGACTCCCTGCACATCTACACTATGAAAGAAATTTATATTTAAAAACATTTTAATAGACATCAATACACGCACCCCCCCCCCCCCTCCGCCCAAATCCATACAGTCCAGTAATGGGCAAAATAACTATTATCCAGATATTGATAATAGATTATTTGCCCATTATTAAACACTGCATTAGCATACATAAATAAAGTAAATAAATACAGTTATACTTACCACAACAGCAGGTCCATCTGTCCTCCGTAGCAAGAAAGCATATACAGTACATAATAAAGTCATTCTAATGTCCCATAACCCCTTAATCACCTTAGCGGTTACTAACCGCTATAGTCATAAAGGGGTTAACCCACCCTGACCCGATACAAACCCGAGAGGACTAAGCACCCACCCCTGACTGACTATACCCACCCTGTACCCATTGAGTAGTATAGTGGTACATCATACCCATATAATAATAATATGGGCATCATAAGCCTCTATAGCACTCAATGGGCACCCTAATTACAATACATTAATACACAAGACACACAATAAAACAACATAACTAAACTCCAAAAAAACACACTTCACTAAATAAAACAGTAGCCAGCTAATCCAATGAATACAAGCAATAACAACATCAACAATGAATTCATTAAACCATTAACCAATCAAAACAATTAATTCCTAAAACAACTCCGAATTATTTTATAAAGTAACCAATCCAACCACATTATTACTAAACCAACTCAAAATTAATAGTAACACTAACCAATCAAACCAATTAATTACTACAACATTCATGAATTAATGTAAACATTAAAATACAAAGAAATTCAAACAATATCTGAAATTACCATAAAACGCATTAGCTAACATAATACAACATTAACTAAAAACGAACACCAATCGCAAACATTGTAATACCATTAAGCAGGAAAAAAAACAAACAGTGACATCCACATAAGAAACTGAAATTAAAAAAACCAACAGCAATACCAAGCCAGAAATGCCCCCCAAATATTGTCATAATAATGTATTAATCTGTACCCTAAAGTGGTACAGATTAATATATTATCAGTCAATGTGCCTACCCCCAAAAAAACAAAAAAAACATCCAATGAAAAAACCTGTAAAAAGAGACATTTACAAACATTCAATATATTATTTACCATAAGAAGCGGTGGCCCTCCGACTCCCGGGGTAACAGGAAGCTCACGTACCTTTCAGGCCTCCAAAAGCATCCGATGCCATCCGCCATGAAGATCCGGATCAGGTACCCAAATCTTATTTTTTCTTTCTTTAATCACCTTCTTCTATCTTCATCTGTCACCATTTCTTGATCTTCTTTATCTTTTATCTTCATCTGTCTATCCAAATAGCCACATGGTAAATCCCAAACGATGTTGTCTTGTCATCTTCTTGGGCTCAAATGAGGTGTCACGGCCTTAAATAGGGCTTGTGATGTTACATTTAGCCTCAAAATGGTTAACAGACACCTGATTGGCTGTTAAAACCATGTTCTGACTTTAATTAATTGTTTTTTAAATGACGTCACTTAAAGGGAATGATGCCAGCCAATCAGAATGGGTGTGCTTAATTTGCCTTTAAGATGACGTCACTAAATACAAGATGGCCGGCATCACATGGTATTTCAGCTAATCAGAGTGTGGAATTGGTTCCCACGATAGCTAATGCGTTTTATGGTTATTTCAGATATTGTTTGAATTTATTTCTTTTTATTTTAATGTTTACATTAATTCATGAATGTTGTAGTAATTAATTGGTTTGATTGGTTAGTGTTACTATTCATTTTGAGTTGGTTTAGTAATAATGGGGTTGTATTGGTTACTTTATAAAATATTTTGGAGTTGTTTTAGGAATTAATTGTTTTGATTGGTTAATGGTTTAATGAATTCATTGTTGATGTTGTTAGTGCTTGTATTCATTGGATTAGCTGGCTACTGTTTTTATTTTAGAAAGCTCGAGTACGAGTGAAACGCGTTAGAGGTGCAGGGGCTTTTCTTCCCTCCTCTCAATTTTTAACCATGTTTGAATAAAGGATTTTTTGACAGTACAGTCCAGCCTCTTGGAGTAATTCCTGCACCGTAGTGCCCGCTGACTCATCTTCCCTCCTGGTACAAGGTGATTTCGTTCTACATATACCCAGCTGGAGCACACTTACCCGGTCACAAACAAAGACATACGTGAGTACAAAATGCTTTAAAGTGAGCTGCCCCAATACCATTGGTACATAGTGTTTTGGGTGCATATTAGAGGTTTGGGAAGGGTCCAAGGACATCTCCCTAACAACTCTTTTTGCCCCTGCCAAACCATGGTTCACCTAGGGGTTAACGCCTAAGCTCCAAGCATGTACAATGGACATTATGTGTTCCGGTTTCAAGCAGTGAACTCAATAATATATTTCTTTTGAATTCAAAGGTATATGCTCTGTAGCACTGGTTACTCTTTGGGGTTCACCCCAATATTTTCTCTCTACTGTTTTTATTAATTGAAGTGTGTTTTTTTGGAGTTTAGTTATGTTTTATTATTGTGTGTATTAATGTATTGTAATTAGGGTGCTCATTGAGTGCTATAGAGGCTTATCATGCCCATATTATTATATGGGTATGATGTACCACTATACTGCTCAATGGGTACAGGGTGGGTATAGTAAGTGTGGGGTGGGTGCTTAGGCCTCACGGATGGGTGAAGGGGGTATTATCCCTAAGGATGGGTGTCTAGACCTTGCCGGTGGGTAGCGGTTGGGTTAACCTCTTTATTACCTTAGCGATATTAACCGCTAAGGTAATGAAGGGGTTAAGTCCCCCGCAACCCCCCCCCAGCAAGGCCTAAACAGCCACTAAGGGTCAAATTCCCTCTTCACCCACCCTCGCTAGCCACAGTAAGCCTGGCATGAGTGTTTAACCCCTTCATTGCCTTAGCGGTTAGCCGCTAAGGTAATGAAGTTGCTGTAAATGCATTTTTCCTGCATCGGATGCATGCCGGGGGGCTCTGGTGCTTATATTAATGGCTATCATCTCCGGAGACACCCGGCATCAATCCGAGGCAGGAAAAGGGCCTGATTTTTTCTAAGTCCCGACACATCGCAGCTCATCAAGGCATCTCCCCACCAATTTACCTAAATTTTGAGGTGAATTGGATTTGTGGAGAAGATCGCCTTTTAGGGCTGCAATAGGCGGTGACAGCCGACTCGCGGGTACTAGAATCGCGCGAGTTTATGATCCATCCAAAAATGGTCGATAAGCGGCTCAATTGACGTTTTTTTTTTATCATAAGATTTTGCGTCGATACAGGCCGTTATCGAGCACATATCGAGGCTTACTGAATACGAGTAGCCATTTTGGTCGATAAGTGCTCGATAAGGGCCTTATCGAGGCTTTCTGAATAAGGCCCCTAGATTCAGAAGAACTTATTTCTCCCTAGATACTTCACCCTCCTGAAAGACATCATTGTACTGTGATACTGTACGTTTTGTACAATATTTACTAACAGACCTCTGATATACCTATCTCTATCTCCCTCAGAAACTAATATATATTGTTTGTGATTCATACTGGTTACAAAAAAAAGCATTTTGTTATCTTTATTTTCTCTATATCAACATTTGCATCAATATAAGAATGATCAATTATAGATGAAGAATGTATTTATCCAGTCTAACCTGTAGCTTTCATCGTGCAGTACTGAATTAATTTATTATTGCAGTAGTGATTAAAGTATCTCTACAGTGACACATTATCACAGTGTTATTAAACAATGTAGATTTGAATATAAAATAAAAGATCTCAGAAAAAGGCAAAGATATATTTTTCCATTTTCTACTCCTAAAAGGGTAATCCACGCTGACAAAGAACATTTCTACTCCAATTTAGGAGCCTACTCAATACGCTGTGATGCTGTCTCTTTCTTTTGCTAAATAAGATATAGGGGGCTATGCACTAAGCTCCGTTAAGTCACTTTTAGACCGCAAAGTGCTCTTAGAACGTGCTTTTGCGCTCAACCCGATGCACTAAGCAACGCAAATAGGCACTTTGCGATCTAAAATTGACTTTTTCAGGAATTTTTTCTAAGTCCAACTTTGCTCGTTCGTAACCCTGTTTGCGTTAAATTCTGCCCTTAAGCGGGATGCACTAAGCAACGCAACCTTAGCATACGCGAAAGTTGCATTGATCAGAACACGTCAGGTCAGAGTAGACGCAAAGAAATCTGGACTCAGAAAAATTTCTTGCTATTTATTTTTGCATGCGCAAAACCCATACAGCAGGCCGGCGGGTGTCCCCGGCTGACCCCGCGGGTGTCCGGGGGTCCCCGGCTAACCAAGCGGGGGTCCCCGCGGGTTTGCGGGGGTCCCTGCGGGAGTCCGGGGGTCCCTGCGGCCGTCCCGGGGTACCCACGGGCCTGCGGTACCAATGTTGCACCTCCAAAAATAAGAAACAACAATTATAACTAAATACACCCACCTAACACATACTATACAATAATGGCCAAAATTACTATTATCCACATATGGATAATAATGCATTTGGCCATTTTAAATACATATAACATACAATAAATACAGTCAAAACATAATACACTTACCTATTACAGGCACCCACGATGAAGGCCGTCTTCATCCTTATCTTCATCCTGCCCATGCCCCTCCGGTGCTGCTAAACATACAAAACAATCACAATAGCCAATGTAATGTCCCCTAACCCTTTAATCACCATAGCGGTTATTAACCGCTACAGTCATTAAGGGGTTAACCCACCCTCACCCACCACTCGGGAGGCCTACATAACCTCCCCCACTAACCCAACCACCCCGTGAGGCCAAACCACCCTCACCCACTACCCACAAGGGAAGCCTACCCACATACCCTTGGGGCCAATACACCCTCCCCCCACCCCCAACACATACAGTACAATAATGTGCAAAATAACTATTATCCAGATAGGGATAATAGATTATTTGCCCATTATGAAACACATAAAACATGTTACAATAAATCCATCATCGATTGTAAATATAAACCAACAAACCAGCAGCTACACAAATGTATAGGAAATGTCACACGCAATCTGTAGCGAATCGCGTCCCCGGCCTCACTTTTTAACGAACCTGCTTTTTTGGAAAATTAGAACGAAAAGCGATTTGGCTTAGTGCATAGCCCCCAGAGTATTTTTTTGTGTACACCCTTAACAGGTTAAGTCTAACTGGATGCAGTGTAATGGCAGAAAAAACGATTAGTGATAAATCTGATCAACATACCTGCACACTAGCTCTCTAGTGTCACAGGACTGGAAAAAGGTTGCCACTGCCTGTGTCACTCTGTCTAGTAAAGATTCAAAGTCAGATGGACTTTCGTACGAGTCCCTCACAATGTCCAGCTAGCGGGATTTAGTGGGCTAAAAGTAAAATCTGATCCTGGTACGCCTCTGGAATTATTAACTGGTGGGTCACTGCTCAGGGTCTGTCAGGAGCATCATGTGCCAGTTATTATATAGGAGCCCTCGCTTTAATAAGGTCCAATCAGCTCTGGGCTCAGAGGCAGACTCAGAAGCGTTCTGCCTTATACCCTTTAAGCTCATGTCAGATTGCTGGTCCTCACTGAAAGTGTTGCTCTGCTCTGTACTCTAGTCCATAGTAACACTGTAAGTGATGGGGGTGGTCAGTAAAGTTGATCTTTTCCCTGGTTACCTCTTCTACTTTCTCTGTCATTGCTGGGAGATGATATAGCCTGTTGTACAGACTGCACAGACTCGCTCTGCTTTTGGCGGCCAGCTGCCACAGGTGACGGTTTGTGGGTGAGGGGGAAGTGGTCCTGTACTGCAAATCAGAGGTTGTGCCAATTGGTCTGCCTATGCCCCATCTGTCTGCACTGAGAGCACTTTCTCTCATGCTTGAACTTAGTTTATTAAGTATGGGTCAAGCAGGGTAAACTAGGGTTCAGGTAGAGTGTCAGCTAAGGTTGGGGCTTCTCCACTGAGCAGTTGCCATGCATCAGAGAGAATGGGGCAACTGGCAGGGTCTGGTGGCAGGGATACAGGTGTGCTGCAAGGAAGTCACTGGCCATCTTGGCTGCTCGCTTGGTGGTAGCAAGCTTGCGGTCAATAACCCCTTTTGCACCCCTGGAAGGTATTGTAGCAGGAACTGCTATTTAATAAAAAAAGATCCTGCCACTCCTTCTTAGTTGCGGCCTCACTTCTAGCTACCAACCTCTTTAGTTAGTGGGTCAAGGGGGACACACATTTAATGTGGGTGTCCTGGGACCCATGCTGCATGGACCAGAACTGCAGTCAATAGGATTCCAGGGTGATTGTGTACTGGGCCAGAAAGACATGCTTTACTACTTCGTAGTCACTGGCCTTCTTGATATTGATATCTCGGTAAGCCTCTGAAGGTTTCCTGCTCAGTTGTGGGGATAGGAGATGTACCCAATCAGGAAACTGGTGGAGATGGCAAATCTTTTTGAAGGATCATAGTCATCAACAGTATGTCTTCCATTGCTTCATTAAATTTTAGGAAGGTGTTGTAGCTCAGTCGCTGCGATAGGCTGTTTAAAGTATCCCGACTGCCTGAAGTGGAGTCACTGTGCTATAACTGGCCCTGAGACACACAAGCACTTACAATCTGCAAGACAGTCATATCGTTACATAGTAGATGAGGTTGAAAAGGTGTGTGTCAAGTTCAGCCTACGTTAAATTTAGATAACAGATACTTATCCTACAGAAAATTTGTATTTACATTATATTGATCAAGAGGAAGGCAAACAAAAACCCCAGTGAAACATTAACCAATAATGTCTCATAAGGGAAAAAAAATTCCTTACGACTCCAACAATGGCAATAATATTTCTCCCTAAATAACCATCCTTCCCATGTTTACTTATCTGATATATCCCTGTATATTTGAAGATATCTTTTGTATGTTTTTTTGAAGATATCTATTGTATCTGCCATCACACTCTCCATGGGTAATGAATTCCACATTTTAACTGCCCTTAAAGTAAAGAACGCTTCCTTTGTTGCTGGTGAAAATCTCCTTTCCTCCAACCTTAAAGGATGACCCCGTGTCATTTGCACTGCACTGTCCTGGGGAAAGAAAGGAGCTACACAGGACACAGCCACTTCAGCCTAGAGGAGCCAAGTGCAGCCGTCCAACCAGCCCAGCAAGGGACTTCGACAGAGGAAGCGACTCTTGCCACCAGTGTACCAGCAGTGGAGACAGCAAGACATTGTATTGCGCCAGTCAGGTTGCAATTCAATGATGTCCGGCAGAAGCATTTACACACAGTGAACATCGGAGATCACCAAGAAGCCAGCTTGCTTGACTCCGGTGCCACTGTTACCCTGATCCGACCTGATATGGTCCGGACAGAGGATTTGCTCCCGGGCACAGAAATGCA
Organism: Ascaphus truei; assembly: GCF_040206685.1. Classification (NCBI taxonomy): domain Eukaryota; kingdom Metazoa; phylum Chordata; class Amphibia; order Anura; family Ascaphidae; genus Ascaphus; species Ascaphus truei. The sequence goes on along the minus strand of NC_134487.1, from coordinate 167,261,827 downwards.
TCCAAGTTGCCCGGGTATTCCTGGATTGGGGTGCCGGACAAGGCATGAGGGAGGTGGGGGTGTTGGAGGGTTAGATGCTGAGGTCCTCCTTGGCAATGACCTGGGGCACGTTACGTGTGTTTTTATTGCAGAGCTGGCTCCCGTTGCAGTGATTATGAGGAGTCAGTCATCAGGAGTTTCACCTGAAGAATCCGCCGTCGCCCTGCATTTGGGATCAACCATTTCAGGGGTCTCTGAGGAGATCAGGAAGGTTAGCCGGACTGAATCGTGACAGTGTGCGGACTTACCTTCCCCTTTACATTTCCCACTTCCCCCCGACTTAGAGACTAAGGATGGGTGGTCAGAATTTGGGGCACAGTTTAGGGTGAGAGCGCTGATCCCAACTTGGAGGGCATGAGACTCCGGGCATATGAGTCTGCCTTGGACAGTGGGTCAGATTGAAACTCATGGCACCATGGACTCATATAGAGAGCAGGCTTCTGCAACTCCAGAGAGGGTTTGGACAGGTAGAAGACAGTTAGTGGTACCAAGGGAGTATAGGCAACAGTTTTTACAGGTGGCCCACTCCATGCCATTAGCGAGGCATCAGGGGGTCACTCAGATAAGAGCCCAGCTGTTGCAGTGTTACTACTGGCCGGGGGCATGTCAGGAAGCAGGGCTCACGCAACACCTCCTTACCTGCCTCGGAGGTCATTGCTGCCGCCCCTCGCTCCCCGCTGGTGTGTTCTCGGCGTGGGACTCGGCGATCTCGCCCGACGCTAGCTCTTGCATCCGCCATCTTGTCGGGGCGCTCTCAGGAGGATCTTACACAACGCGTGCCTCCGGCAGTAATTTATTCACTCCTCCGTTCTAGCCATGCCCCCCTTGTACAGCTGCTCCTCTCTCACACTCCACAGCTGATCACAGTCAAAGATCACAGCCTGCACCAGTCACAAGATGCTCCACGGCACACCTCCGCTCTGCCTCCTTCCCTGATTGGTCCCTCCACGTATATCACCCCTGTTCTCCCTGGGAATCATTGCTGGTATGGCTAGTATTCGTGTGTGCTCTTGTCCTTCGTTTACTTCAGGTTTGATGCGGCTTGGCTTTCGACTTTTCCTCTGGCTCTGGACCCCGGCTTACTCCTTACGACGCAGTCTCTCTCCGCCCTTCGATCTCGGCTCGCTCCTCTACCTCCCGGACCTCTGGCACCCTCGACCCCCGCCTATGGCAATCACCACGATCCTTCTACCTCCGGACACGGCAAGTATCTTTGGTTCTCTTACTAAAGACTCCTCGCCTGGCAACTAAATTACCACACTCCAGACACACCCCTCTGCTGCGGATGCGTGGTATTATACTTTCCACCTCAGTCTTGGGACGGGTCTGATCTTCGTCAGCACTACCATGACAGGGCACCAGGGGCTGTGGCAGATTTTTGCCGGTCCTGTGATGCCTGTCAGCGAATGGGTAAGGCGGGTGATCGTGTAAGGGCACCCCTGAACCCACTACCGGTAATTGGGGAACCTTTCCAGTGGGTAGCTATGGACATAGTGGGACCCCTCATGATCCCCAGTTGGGCGAGCAAGCGTTACATTCTCACAGTGGTAGATTTTGCTACCAGGTACCCTGAGGCTATGGCACTTGCCACCATCAATGCTAGGGCAGTAGTAAAAGCATTGTTAGTTATTTTCACTAGAGTAGGTTTCCCTAGAGTGATTGTAACTGATCAAGGGTCGCAATTCATGAGTGAATTGTTACAGTGTCTCTGGGATGTGTGCGGGGTGAAGCACCAGCACACGCCCTCTTACCACTCCCAGACAAATGGTCTATTTGAGAGGTTTAGTGGTACCCTAAAGCAGATGCTTCGAGCTTTTATAGAAACTGAAGGAAAAGATTGGGAGATTCCTTTGCAGCATTTGCTGTATGCGTAACGAAAAGTGCCGCAATAATCTACGGGTTCTCTCCCTTCAAGCTGCTATATGGTCGCAGGGTACAGCGACCTCTTGACTTATTCCAGGAGGGATGGGAAGGGAAGACTGCCAATACTGATGCATCTGTGCTACTGTATGTGGTAGATTTCAGAGACCGGTTAGAAATGCTTATGAGGTTAGCACAGGCTAATCTCAGGGAGGCTCAGATCAAGCAGAAAGCTTGGTATAATCAGAAAGCCTGTAGAAAATCAATCATCCCAGGAAAGCAGGTACTTGTTCTGAAGCCCACTCGGCAGAACAAATTAAGGGTTGCCTTGTCTGCACCGTACATGGTTCTCAAAAAAGATGAATGAGTGCAACTATGTTGTACAGTTAGATGGAGAGACAGGTAGAAATAGGACTTATCATATTAATATGCTTAAGGGTTATTTATTTATAAAATATTTTACCAGGATGTAATACATTGAGAGTTACCTCTCATTTTCAAGTATGTCCTGGGCACAGAGTTAAGACAAATAATACATGGTTACAAATACAGTTACATAAATGAACAGGGTATACATTATATACAAGACTTTGCATGCACAGTTAAAGAAAATGTATGTTATGAGCGTATGTAACAGTTACAGACCAGATTAAAATGTGAGACAGCCTTAGATTTGAAAGAACTTAAACTGGTGGTGGATGTGAGAGTCTCTGGTAGGTTGTTCCAGTTTTGGGGTGCACGGTAAGAGAAGGAGGAACGGCCGGATACTTTGTTGAGCCTTGGGACCATGAACAGTCTTTTGGAGTCAGATCTCAGATAGGTCCTGCATGTGGTAGGGGTGAGGAGCTTGTTCAGGTAGCTAGGTAGCTTGCCCATAAAGAATTTAAAGGCAAGACAGGAAAGGTGAACTTTGCGCCTAGACTCTAGTGATGACCAATCTAGTTCTTTGAGCATTTCGCAGTGATGTGTGTTGTAGTTGCATTGGAGAACAAAACGACAAATTGAATTGTAGAGGGTGTCAAGTTTGCTAAGGTGGGTTTGAGGTGCCGTGCCATATACTATGTCATATACTATGTCTCCATAGTAAATAATTGGCATTAGCATCTGGTGTGCGATACGCTTTCTGACCAGGAGACTTAGGGAGGATTTGTTCCTGTAAAGTACCCCTAGTTTGGCATAGGTCTTGGTTGTCAGGGTATCAATGTGTATCCCGAATGTTAAGTGGGAGTCAAACCATAAGCCCAGGTATTTAAAACTGGGAGCAGGAGTTAGGGTGGTGTTAGTGTTGGTTCTAATATGGAGCTCAGTCGCTGGAAGCTTTAAGAATTTAGTCTTGGTCCCAAATACCATTGTTACAGTCTTGTCAGTGTTTAAAAACAGTTTGTTTTGGGAAATCCAGTTTTCGAGTCTCAAAAAGTCAGACTGAAGTATGTGTTGAAGGTCAGAGAGGCTACGGCTGTGTGCATATAGGATTGTGTCATCTGCATACATGTGTATTGAGGCTTCCTTACAAGCTGTGGGAAGATCATTAATGAACACTGAGAAGAGTAGGGGCCCCAGAACAGAGCCTTGCGGGACACCACAGGTGATATCCAGGGGGTTGGAGTTAGAGCCTGAGATGGACACATGTTGGGATCTTCCTGATAGGTAGGACTGAAACCAGTTTAAGGCATGCTTCCCTATTCCAGAGCTCTGGAGTTTGTTAAGCAGGATAGCATGATCAAGTGTATCAAAAGCCTTTGCAAAATCTAGGAATACTGCACCAGTGAGTTTTAGTTCTCACAGAGTGTGGCATTAGTGCTGGATATTTGTACCACCGATGGGGGACCCGGCGCACAATGCTCTGCCGATCTGCTAGGGAAATCTAGGCAGGGAGGCACCATAGATCAGGTTGAGATAGGGTCCCAGCTCAGTGTACAGCAGAAAGCTCAGGCAAAGGCTATGTTAGAGCAGCATAGGGTTCTGGTCACGGACAAGCCGGGCAGATCACATATTACTGACCATCCAGTGGATACTGGGGAACAGAGACCCCTGCATATGTATGCCTATCTATATCAGCAGAGGTGAAGGGCATTATAGAGAGGGAGTTAGAGGAGATGCTGGCCCTAGGGGTGTTTAGACCGTCTCAGAGCCCTTGGGCTTGTTTGGTAGTCCTGGTGCCTAAGAAGGATGGGACTTGGCGCTGTACTCAGTCAAGTGAGGGAGGAGGGGGGTGAGCATCCTGTGGTGTACCTAAGCAGGAAACTTTTGCCCCGAGAGGTGGCTTATGCCACTATTAAGAAACAGAGTGTTTTGCCATTGTTTTGACTTTGCTAAAACTGCAGCCCTATCTGTATGGCAGAACCTTTACTGTGGTCATGGACCACAATCCGGTAAATTTGCTACAACGGGTGTCGGGAGAGAATGGCAAATTGCTTTGCTGGAGTCTTGCATTGCAAGAGTTTTACGTTTCCATACAACACAAGAAAGGTAGTGAACATGGAAATACGGATGGACGCTCATGATAGGACAGCCCTAGTGAGCCCAAAGCCTCAAGAGGTGTCCGGCTAATCGAATTGCAAGTTGGGGCAGTTGCAGCAAAGCCTTAATCTTGAGGGGGGAGGTGTGATAGTGAGGGGGAAACCCGGCTCACTAATTAAGGTCAAGCCCTCATGGTTGCCCCTGAGTCACGTGGTGGAATCCTAGAGTGTCAGCTCTTGGACCTGGCTGTCGTGTATGTACTGCTATGCATTGTGTGAAAATATGCAACAATAAAGAATTTTTGTGTTTTTGCCTTTTCAGGAGTGCCAGCAAGCAGGAATTGCTATGATATGAGTTTCAGGGTGGGTTTGACGGGGAAAGTCTTTACAGGTTGTGGCTATGTAGCAGGGTTCCTGAGTTACAGGATACCCCAAAAATGTACCGGGAATCAGGTAAGATTCTCGGATACATTGAAGCACAATGCTCCGGTCAAACTCCTACCTTGAAAACGTTTTTGCAGCGGTGGCCAGGAGTCCTTGCTTCAGCACAGACCAGAGACGTAGATAGGGACATAGGGATTTGTGTATCCCGGGTATAGTTAGGGGTCCCTGGTTTAGGGGGAGTCACCCACAGTATATGCCCAAACCCCCGGAACCGATATAGAGGTTCGGGGTATCTCCAACGATGTATAAGGTTGCGAGAGTAAAATTATTTCTAAGTCCAGCTTCGGTACAGTTGAGGCAACCCTGAAAATTAACCTAAGCATTATTTGAAGCAACTTTGTTAAAACTTCTTATAGGAAGGTCTAGGAACTCTGAAAATGAACGTGCACATCTTTTCAGTAGATCCTAGGGGAGAAAGAACTTAGAAGAATGTTGTATGATTTTTATTAACATGGTGTATAACAGTGTATATGTACACTGGCGACACACTTTATTCGAGCTCGGCTAGTCCCACGAATTCGGGTATACCCGGGTGTATTGAGGTTTGTGACTGTTTTCTGCCCGAGTGCATTGAGGTATTTTCCAGGCAGGGATTGAAGCATTTTATTCCTGCAGGCTGCAATACTGCACAGTATATATATATATATACTGCATTACAATTCATGAATTTATGCCATCTGGTAGACACGCGAAGCATTGCAGCCTATTAAATCCTAATCATTATCATTTAACATATCAGCCGCCCATCAGCCAGGCATGAACCCAGGCTGGGAAGGCAAATGCAACGGGGCTTGTCAGAGGTGAGGAGCGGCGCATTCCAGGTATCTGCCAGGTACATACTGGGTATTTGCTCGAATAAAGTGTGTCGGTGCAGTATATGCCCTGTATATGAACTGGGGAATTTCCCAGTCCGTGGTTCCGAGAGACCAGATGGCCACCAGGCATGGTGCCACTGTGTCTGGTCAGGTCACAGACTTGAAAGTCTCAGAGATGCCAAGGGGTTAAGGTGGACGGACTACCAGAGTTACACTCAAGTACCCACGTCCTGTCATGAATAAGGACTATCTGGCAACCATTTGCCCATCCCCAGACTCTGAGGAGCCTGGCACAATGAGGGATTAAATATGCTAAGTGGTAGAGGTGCCAGGTTGGAGCATGCCCCTTAGCAGAATTGAAATCAGGGCCAGCCGGCTTCAGAGTACCGGCAACTCGGTGATAGGCTGGTATGAAAATTCTCACGTGCTGATTGGCTGTAGCGTTTTGTGAATGGGACTGAAAGTCCTATAAGAAACCTAGCAGCCAATCAGGTCGAGAGATTCTAAGCACCAAGACAGCAGCGGCAGATTTGAATTGACCAAAAGATACTCTGAGAGAAATAGACGCGAGCTGGATTCAGATATTTCAAGGCGAGAAATTTTCTGTCCCACTTTTCGGGGCAAAGTTCTCAGAATAGAACATGGTGGTTGCGGCTAGAACTACAAGCCAAAAAGAGTATCAGGACATTTGGTACTATCTCCCGGTCAAGGGATTTTGGCGTCTCCGGAGCAGATACAGCGGTGGCGTCTGGTAACGCATGCCGAGTTGAGTTCCAGGACTTTGGCAGGTACATCCCGGTCAACCAAATACTTTGTTTTAAGGACTACCTGAGCTAGGAAAGGTTTTTTTTTTTTAGCCCAGATCCCACAGTAAGTGTGTTTCCCCCTGTATAATTGTAATTCACTGTGTGTATGTCTGTTTCAAAGGAATAAATTACAATTTGCTTTACTCCTTGGTTTTGCACAATGAATGATCCCAGTTTAAAGGTGTAATTGCCTGGTCTCCCGTGACAAGTACCTGTACAGGACAGGTCTCTTGAGAACATTCTCCCGTCACTGCAGAGGTAAAAGATAATTTTCACAGATAATGTTAGGACCTGCATACTGGTCATGCCGTGACATGGCTGCAAGCTCATAACGCTTTGGCCAAAGGGTTTAACTAAATGACCCTTACTCATGAGAACACAAACATTGAAGTATTTAACTATGTATTTTGTCACATTGGATATAGCATTGGGTGTTTTTGTCTCTTGTTGAAGGAAGAACAAAGTAAGAAAAAAGTTGCATGCTTAACTTTGTGAATGAGTTTTGACCTGACTGATACAGCGAATATACAATAAATTAGCTTGCTTCTTTATGATCACTTGAGATCTAGCATATCTATAAAAAATATACTGTACAGTACCCATATACATATACACACATACACACAAGCTTTCTTTTTCATCTTTTTTTTTAACATAATTGTTCTACCATTGTAAAATTGTCACCAGCTGGAGCCCTTGCTGGTCTGCAGATATAAATATAGTGACATACAGTAGTAATTGAGGTTGGAAAATATATTTGTACATCAAGTCTAACCTTTTGTTTAATGTTATACCGGGTAGGATATTTATATTGATCCATAGGAAGGCATATGAAAAGATCCCAGTAGAACATTTGCCAATTGTGTTTCATAAGGGGAAAAAAACAAACTCCTTACTGACTCCAGTAAATGACAGCTCCATGGATCAATAACACCTCTTGTACATTGTGCTTGATATCTTTTCTTTCTAAGAAGATATTGAATCTCTTCTTACATGTGCTCTGTTGACCAGCCTTGCTAAACCTTGTCAAACCGGAGTAAACAATGTATATGTATTATCACTTTGTCTGTCTGCAAAATGATCAGAGCGCATTATTCCATTGTCTATACTTTGAGGGACTACATTTGAGCATATCCAAAGAAGGCTCCTGTGCATATTGAGAGTTATCGGATGGTGTCAAATACAGATTGTCCCCTCTGGTGTTTTATGGTGGGATAAAATGTCCATCAAACTGCCACTGAATCTCATGGAAACTGCGATATTCTGCTTAATAATGTAGTTAAATATGTTGTGTTTTGTGGGGAAACTATTGCATACACTACATTTGTTTTTGTGTATATATCTATCACAATTTTACCTATACTGGTCCGTACCATCTTAAATATACCAGCTTTTTAATGCACAAAGCAAACAGGTTGGGAACTACTCTAAAAATAGCATATTTCAATTTTGACTTTTTTTTTACATCATTCTGACAATTTGTGTATTTTTGTAAATACAAACTGATCCTGGCACTCCCAGTGGTATTGGGGGTCAAAAATAAAGACCCTCCAAATATTAGAATACAAGATGTATTCAAGATACTTAGTAGTTTGTCATACAGATCTCTACAAAATAATGTATTGAGAAAAAAGTGTTAAAGTTTGAGAATCAGCTAACCCATACTGTACATGCCAACTTTAATGAAGGGTCAAGTAGTTTTTCTGGCTTTATCCACTTGAGTTGGGTGAGTTAAGGTGGTGGGGGCAGAATCCAAGTTCACCCAAAATTAGCTATTCTGCCACTAGTGCCTAAATCAGAGATGAAAATGCAGCAGAACTTTATTTTCATGTAGACTTTTGAGGAAATACTCTCAATGTATTTCCTTTCCTCCAATCTCCAGCTCTTCCTCCCGAGCAGCCTCAACTCCTGATTCCCAATGCCCTCTATCAAGGATTGGACTTTGGCTGAAGAGGATCCCAGTGGCAGGAACAGCAGGGAGCGTAGTAGGGTTCAAAAGCAGGGGTCCAAGGCAGGCGGCAGATAGCGAAGTCAGGTAACAAGAGCAGAGGTCCAAGGCAGGTGGCAGATAGCGAAGTCGGGTAACAAGCAGAGGTCCAAGGCAGGCGGCAGATAGCGAAGTCAGGTAACAAGCAGAGGTCGGCAACAAGGAGACTGGAACAGGATGATAGCAATAGCTAGCACAGCATTAAACACAGAAACCTTGCAGGAGCTAAGGAACCAGTATAAACAGGCAAGGGAGGAACAGGAAAGGGAGGTTTATATATGCAGGCTGAGAGGTGGAGCACAGGTGCAGAGGTGTCAGGTATCAGGGTCTGGAATGTACCTTAGTTTAGCAGCAGCAATCTCGGTGGGCAAGTATAGGTACTGCAGGCGAGAACAAGACATTGAGAGTGGCAGCAGTCCTGGTGGCCAAGCATGGGTACAGCAGGCTAGAGAATATGACACTACTCCCCCCTCCCAAGAGCGTTCTCCGGGCGATCCTTGCTAGGCTTGTCTGGATATCTTCGGTGGAAAGCTTTGACTAGTCGCTGAGCAAGTACAAAATCTTTCGGTTCCCAAGACCTCTACTCTGGGCCATAGCCCACCCAGTGAACCAGTGAATCCAAAATTCTGTCCACGATGAATTCCTCTTCGTTATCCATGAGGACGGGTTCAGGGGGAGGAAGTCTCCATCCAGGAAACGGATTCTCACGGAAAGGTTGTAGCAGAGAAGAATGAAACACAGGGTGTATTTGATGGTCTCAGGAAGCTCTAATCTGAAGGACACTGATTTATTAGTGTTGAGATGCGAAATGGCCCGATGTATTTTTGGCCCAATTTAATGGTTGGAACCTTTAAACGTAGATTTCTTGTAGAAAGCCAGACTTTATCCCTGACTTGAAATTCTGGGGAGGGTCTGCGGTGTTGGTCTGCTGCTCTTTTGTACTTTACTTGAGTCTCACGAAGTGTCTCTTTGAGGGTCTCCTGGATGTCTCGCAGTCTCCAGTTTCTCTGTAACTGCTGGAATGGAGCCCAAAGATGGAAAACGAGGAATAAAGGTTGGATGAAATCCATAATTTGAGAAAAAGGGACACTTCTGAGTCGATGAATGATGTGAGTTGTTGTATGAAAATTAAGCTAATGGTAGGAAATCAATCCAGTCATCCTGGAGATGACAAATAAAACATTGTAAGTATTGTTCCAAAGTCTGATTGGTCCTTTCTGTCTGGCCATTGGATTGTGGATGAAAGCCAGACGATAAATTTAAACGAATTCCTAGAGAGGAACAGAAGGTCCTCCAAAATTTTGAAGTGAATTGTACCCCTCTAACGGATATAATCTCATCAGGAGCCCTGTAAAGCTGAAACACCTCTTTCACAATCACCTTGGCTGTCTGGTCTGCAGAAGGAAGATTCTGTGCTGCAATGAAGTGAGCCATCTTTGTAAGTCGATCCACTACTACCAAGATGGTATTATGTCCATTTGATTGGGGCAGTTCAACAATAAAATCCATTGATATGGACCCCCAAGGACGAGTTGGAACCGGAAGAAGCTGCAGCAAACCCACAGGTGATGCTCGAGGGGTCTTGGTCCTAGCACAAGTCTCATAGGAGAGGACATAGGGCCTCATGCAGTAAGCGCCGAAAAATTGCTCTCGCCAAGTGTTCCTTATCGGCATGATGTTGCCGATTTTCCCTCGCTGTATGCAATAAGTGCCGAATCCCTTCCGAATCAAGCCGAAAACATTTGTTCCCACTATGGCGATGATTTGCCGATCACACACAGGTGTATCGGCGTGCATGGCGAGGGGGTGTTAGGTTCGCCAATGAAACTTCTTGCTGAATCTGCCGAAGCAAGCATGTTTTTGATTGAGCGGCCCATTTAAAGGCAGCGTTCATTTTTATTCACTCTCTGTGTTGTTGGGAGAGAGAGACACAGAGAGCTGGGCAATTTGCATATTTCATAATGACAGAGAGTTGCTGTGTATTGTGATAGGTTTGTCCTGTGTTGTTTTGTTAACATCTTTGTGTTGTTTTCTGTTTGTAAGTGTTCAGTGCGATTGTGTTTAAATTTATTTTCTGTTCTTTGTGAGTGCTATAGGTATGGCTGAAATGCGTGGGAGGAGTGATGCTGGTGTGAGTGGTACTGGTAGTCGTGTGAGTACGCGTCTGAGTGAACATAGGATTCAGGGGAGTGCTGTTGCTGCGAGTGCAAGTGGTGTTGCTGGGAGTGCGAGTGGTGTTGCTGGTGCTGGTGGTAGCTCTGTTGCTGGTGCTGCTGGGGTGTCTGTTGCTGGTGCTGATGGGGTGTCTGTTGCTGGTACTGCTGGGGTGTCTGTTGCTGGTGCTGCTGGGGTGTCTGGTGGTGGGGTGGTTGGTGGTGGTGGGCCGCTTTTGGAGTCTCTTCCACTGGAAGAAGGAGAGTCCAGTCAGCAGCAGCCAAGCTCTGTGGCTGCACGTGGTCGGAAGAAACGTGTGGAGCAGCCACGTAATCCTCATTTCAATGATGAGGAAAACAGAGTTCTTGTCACAGGGATTTTGGAGCACTATGACTCTCTGTATGGGCATTTAGTAAGTAAGTCAATCTTTGCATTGATTGTTCAAAGACATTTTATCCTATCTCATGTGACATGTGTTAATATCAAACTATTAATCTCTAATATCTATCAATTAAAGTTAATTGTTACACACATAATCCTTCATGCTTTATAACGACCATAACAATCAGTCAAAAAAGTTTGCCAATGTTCATAGAATATTCATGCAAGCTTCCTTAGATTTGTATGTTTCCACGTAAATGCTCATGTGGTACACATATTCAACCTAAACCAGCATGTTATGTATCTCTTTGAACAGGTAGCAGTTTTGTAAAATGTTCGTCTTTCTATTAATTAGTAAGGTCATATATTTTGTATGTCTTTCAAGGACGGGCAAGTTCAGCCTCAAGAAAAGAAATGTGGGAGCAAATAACATTGTCTGTATCTGCGTGTGGGAATCATGTCAGGGACCGTACGAATTGTCGGAAGAGATTTGATGATATATAGGCGAATTTAAAAAAAAAAATCCAAGCACAACGGATGCATGCTTCTGCCACTGGAGGTGGGCCGCCAGCACAAGCTCTAATCTTAACTCCATTGGAGGAGCAGATGCGTGAAAAATTTCTTCCTGTCGTCGTTGAGGGTTTGCCAGGGGACAGAGATATCGGAATTTATTCATCTCAATTTCCAGCAGGTGAAAATGTTACTGTACTACGCGTGTCGTATGTTACAGTTGTTATCTATCTTTCCACTGAAACTTATTGTTTGTTCCAAATATAAGCATATGTACATATATATCTTAATTAATATTATTATCAATGTGCATTATTAATGATTATCCACCGGCCCTCAATTTCCATCTGACAGAAGAACTTAATAAAGACTGCATTTTGTATTTTTCATGATTATTTTTATATTTATTTACATTCATGATAATCATAATCATTGATAACCCACCCCCCACACCTACACCAAAGAAAAAGAAAGATCGACAAAAAGTGGTAATTTACTGCATCAACAACATGAATCAGATAATGGTTTTTTTAACTCTCAATTTCACAGTGCTGTGCAAATCAGATTTACATATCAAATTCGAGAAGGGATTTTCAAAAGCGTTACCGTAAACAAAGCCTCAAAGGGTTGGGGGGGTGGATGGGTGAGTCATGCGCAGTAATCATCAGCTAGCTCCCTTCCCAAAGAGGATTACAGAGAGGTGACTCTACAGTAAGACAACAATAGGAAAATTAGGCACGCAGGCGCAGAGAGGTGATGCTCGGCTAGGGACGGATTAAAAACACAATGGCAAGTTTCAGAAACGTAATGACTCTCTAGAGGTGTCTGTCGATAAGAGTTTAAAATCCTTGAGCGAGCTTTGTGTGTGTGCGTGGGGGAGGTGGGTACAGGGTACAGCTGCATGAAGGATTACCTGTACTGCAGTTCAAAGAAATGGCATATTTTCAAAAGGCAGGTCAACATAATAATTTGATCCCTACACCCCCAAATACAGTACATAAAAAGCACACAAATCAACCATGTGCAGTCAAACGCACAGTGTCGCAGTCAAAAGCTAAAGCACAGATTGAATATCGTAATATCAAGATGGTTTAGGCAGGCTTGCGGAGAAAATAAAAATAAAAAATGAGGGAAATAATTTTTTTTTTTTTTGGTCACTCACTCTTGAACTTCGCAAGTAAGCAGTGGTGAATTTACAGACGCATGCTTGTGTAGAAAATAAAAATAAAAAATCACTCTTGAACTTCGCAAGCAAGCAGGAATGTGATTGAAACCAGAAAGACACACATTCAAAGGAATGGTGTGGGATAGGTGAACTGCACTGTAGATAAGATAGAGTAAGAAGTTGAAATACCCTGCAGTGCAGTAAATTATCCTGTGTGTATGCGGGGGTGAGTGAGGGGAGAGCGCTGTATATGCCGAAATGTGATACTGTTACAGTACTGTACACGCCTATGCATTTCAACAATTTTGAAATGAGACATACTGTACAGCACTGCAAATGCATGTATAAATATGCAAATTTACAATTACTGCGCGCGCACACGCAGACTGTGTACTGACGTAGTTTGAACTGCTAAAGTATTAGACTTTGAAGACAACAGCTCGCGAACTCCCCCCTGAGTTTTTAGACGGTATTGCAGTATTGAAGACAGCGATAATAAAATGCTACTATTACAAGCCTTAAAATACCGCAATACACTCCGGACAAAAACAAAACAAAATGCATCTGATCGTGGTTATCAGAGTTGTGCCGCTACGGCCGCATGAGGCTAAAGGCGGCCGCCACTGTAGTTGCATGTACCCTGCAACATATGGTGTCAGAAGTGCCCTGCAGTAAAAGGGCCACACACACACAAGAATGAGATTAATGGAGGAATTTAAAAAAAAGTTTCTGTGCCAGCAGGCCCAACTACAAGCAGAGAGAGATGAAAGACTATTGCAGCAGCAGGCAGCACAGGATGAGCGGATGGCCAGGCTGCTGACCCAATTCCAGGGGTCTGCCAGTCCAGAACCTGCAAATAAACCCCCGGTTCTCCTGAGGAAAATGGCTCCGAATGAGGATCCAGAGGCATTTCTACTGACATTTGAAAGGGTTGCCGAAGCTTAGGGCTGGGCTGCAAATCACTGGGCAACTGCTTTGGCAACGATCCTCATAGGAGAAGCCCAGGCCTCATTTCAGGGCCTCCCAGCAGATCAGGCAATGGACTACCAACAAGTAAACCATGCCATACTGGATCGCTTAGGTCTGACCCAGAGGCCTACCGACAGCAGTTCTGGAACCTGAAGTACACCGCTAAGATGAGACCCCAGGTCCTCGCTCAGAGGTTATTGGAGTTGTGTACTTGTTGGATACAACCCGAGGAGCGCACTAAGGAGGCAATTCTTGAGCAAGTGATTTTGGAACAATTCCTACAGATAATCCCCCCTTCCGCACGCTCGTGGGTAAAACACCATGCTGCTGAAACCCTAGCTTTGGCGGTCGACTCGTTGAGAACTTCCTTGGGGCCGAGGATCAGGCGAATCCCCTTAACCCGATGGATCCAACTTCACCAGCACTTTTAGAGACCCCAAGAGAGAGATTGGAACAACGGGGAAACAACGGTCCCCCCATGCGCAACCGCCAAGTGCCACGAAAGGAGCAGTCCTTCCAACATGGAAGAAGTCAAAATGCCGGGCACCGCCGAGACCCTCATCCCCTTCCTGATGTCGGCTTGTCACCAAATGAGAGGAACTTCTGAGTACGTCGCCCACAGGACCCACCAGATGCCTGGTCTCCAGTATCCGATCCAGCGGAGCGCTATCCACGACCCCCTCCTGCTAGAGAACCCTATCCATGTTCCGCCTGCGGAGAACAAGGCCACCGGCATGTGGACTGTCCACAGATGGACTGTTCATTCAGCAGGTCCGTCGCCTCTGCCTTCTTTGAGGAAAATTACAAGCCCTGGCTACTTCCAGCCCAGGTTGAGGGAAAAACCATCCAGGCCCTTGTAGATTCAGGCTCTGGGAAAACTCTGGTCTTCCAGGAACTGTTACCGCCTAACGTGTGTTCTTTTGACTCTCCATGGAGTATAGAATGTATACACGGCAATGTAAAATGGTATCCAATGGCCAAAATCCGGCTACAGGTAAAAGGTCAAGAAGCCTACCTCGAAGTAGGAGTCGCTCCTTGGCTCCCTGCCCCCATTGTGCTTGACCGGGACTGGCCTTTCTTTTCGGACCTAATGGCTCCAGTCGATCACAAGGAGCCTTAGCCTATGGCTCAGGAAAACCCTGGCAAACTGTTCCCCTTCTCGGCAGACCTTTTTCCCAGTAGACACCAGGTTCCAAAGACTCAGAAGCAAAGACGCTCTGATAAAAAGGACTGGTTGCAGAAATCTGGGTCTCAAGGTGACCATTCTAGTAGCCAGAAGTCAAAAGTGATGGCTGGGAATGGCTGAGGGAGGGGGATATGGGCCCTGGAGATTTACCAGACCTATACCGCCCTGATTTTCGCCAGAGGCAAAGGGAGGACCCAGTCCTTGCTAGACACTATGATAAGGTGGTAAAAATTGATGAGCAGATATTGAATGCAAAGGGGGTGATAGTATTTCCCCATTTTGAATTATCAAATGATATCCTGTATAGGGTGAATAGGCAGACACAAACAGGGGAGGTAACCAAATAGATATTGGTTCCCAATGCGTTTATTAAGTCTGTGTTCACTCTAGCCCATACTGTCCCTTGGGGTGGTCACCTTGGCAGGGATAAAACATTGGAACGTATTTCATACCAATTCTATTGGCCAGGGATGCATAGTGATATTGCTAAGTTATGTGTGGCATAAGTGTGCGGAGTGCCAGCTAACTAGTCCGAAGGGACAAAAAACAGCCTCTTTGGTACCTCTACCCCTGGTGTCGGTTCCCTTTGAGAGGATTGGGGTAGACGTGGTAGGACCTCTAGAACCTTCTGCGAAAGAACACAGTTTATTCTTGTAATAGTTGACTATGCAACAAGATATCCTGAGGCGTTCCCCCTGAGAACAGCAACGGCGAAGCAAGTAGCCAACAAGTTGTTGGAGCTGTTCTCACGGGTTGGACTTCCCCAGGTTATGTTGACAGACCAAGGTGCAAATTTTATGGCTAAATTGATGCAGGATGTCTTAAAATTACTAAAATGTCTGTTCGGACATCGGTCTACCATCCACAGACTGACGGATTGGTGGAAAGATTTAACCGAACTCTAAAAGGGATGCTGAGGAAATTTGTAGATTCAGAGAAGAGAGCCTGGGATGAACATTCCTTTTTCTGCTGTTTGCAGTACGGGAAGTTCCCCAGGCCTCCACGGGATTCTCTCCATTAGAACTGGTGTATTGCCGCCAAACCCAGGGTATCCTAGACCTACTAAAGGAGTCCTGGGAGGAACAGCGGTCCCCTTCTAAGAATACCCTGCAATATGTATTGGACCATAGGAAGCCCCTAGATGTGGTTGGGCATTTTTCTAGGGAGAATCTTAGATCAGTCCAGGACAGTCAGGAGAGACATTACAATCAAATTGCTCGTATGAGAGTGTTTCACCCAGGTGATCAGGTGATGTTGTTGTTACCCAGTTGTGAGAGCAAACTCGAAGTACTCTGCCGCACAGGTGATGTGGATTACGAGATCGCTAAACCAGGGTCCAGGAAGGGTAAACAAATTTACCATGTGAGCTTGCTGAAACCCTGGAAGATGCAGCGGTCTCTATTTATCCATCCGGTGGAGGAGGAAACGGATTTGGGTCCTCAGCCCCAATGGGAGAAAATCGTGAGTGATGATAAAATCCCAAGTCCAAGGGGACTTGTTAGAAATAATTACAAAATTCCATGATGTTTTTTCTGATTTGCCAGGGCAAACTAATTTAATTTCACATGTGATCGAGACAGCACTTGGGGTAAAAGTACGTTCCCGTCCTTATAGTTTGCCTGAAAGTCATAGGGCCCTGGTAGAGAACGAGATAAAAGAAATGTTACACTTAGAAGTGATTGAGGTGAGTGCAGTGAGTGGTGTAGTCAACTAGTTATGGTCCCTAAACCCGATGGGAAGGTTAGATTTTGTGTGGACCTCCGAAAGGTCAATGCGGTATCCAAGTTTGACGCATATACGATGCCAAGGGTGGACGAGTTAATTGACGCCCTTGATAACGCGGAATATATATCCACGCTGGACTTAACAAAAGGATAATGGCAAATACCTTTAGAGGAAAAGTCCAAGTGCACAGCAGCCTTTGCCACTCCCATGGGTTTATACCAGTTTGTGACAATGCCATTTGGACTGCATGGAGCCCCAGCCACATTTCAGAGACTCGTGGATAAAGTGCTGAGACCCCATTGGGCTTATGCCGCAGCCTATCTAGATGACATTGTCATTTATAGTAAACACTGGCGGGCCCATCTAAATAGGCTGAAAGCAGTCCTCAAATCTCTGAGAGGCAGGGCTCACAGCCAACCCTAATAAATGTGCCTTAGGTAAGGCGGAAACCAAATACTTAGGGTATGCAGTGGAAGGTGGAAAACTAAGGCCACAAGGTTGTTGCCCTGAAAGAAGTTCTGACCCCCCAAACAAAAAAAGCAGGTATGCTCCCTGTTGGGTTTAGCAGGATACTATCAGAGGTTCATACCCAACTACTCGGAAGTTGCAGCCCCACTAACAGACCTCACAAAAAAGTGTGCCCCTACATAAGTGGTATGGTCAAGGGAGTGTCAGAGAGCCTTTGAGGACATAAAAAGGTTTCTATCAGAGGCTCCCGTCCTTAGAAGCCAGATTTCAACAGGCCTTTTGTAGTGCAAACTGTTGCATCAGAGATAGGGCTTGGGGCAGTGTTGTCACAACAGTTTGAGGGAGTGGAACATCCGATACTTTTTCTGAGTAGGAAATTGTTCCAGAGGGAAAAAAATACTCAGTGATTGAGAAGGAGTGCCTCGCAGTAAAGTGGGCAATCGAGGCTTTGAGGCATTACCTGGCAGGAGTCCATTTTTCTCTGGTGATGGACCATGCTCCATTAAAGTAATTAAATAGTGTGAAGGACTCCAATGCTAGATTGACCAGGTGGTATATGGCCCTTCAACCCTTCTCATTTGAGATTCAGCAGAGGCCTGGAAAAGAAAATGCTAATGCTGACTTCTTTTCTAGAGAAGGGGTGGATGATCGGGCTTCAGCCCTGCGTGGCCCCAGCCACACTCTAACAGGGGAGGAATGTGACAGGGTGAATGAACGTCACCAGCCATATACCTGGCAAAACTATGATTAGGCTTGCAGTGCAGCAGTGACGAGGTTAAATTGGGAAGGGCTGCTTAATTAGTCTGACACCAGCTGCATGATCAAGGTGTTTTAAAACCCCCAGGCTGTGCACACATAGAGGCTAGCTAGAAGGTCTGTTTGCAAAGTACATGTTTTATGAACTGTCTGTGTCTTGCATGCTGAAGAGAAGCTGCTTTGTTTGCCACGCTGAACAGAAGCTATTTTGTTTTGTCTGCTGAAGAGAAACTATTTTGTTTTGTGTGCTGTATGTTTTTTAAGGCTCAATAAATAAGCCTTGTCAAGAGACCCTGCGTGTGTAGTTTCATGTACCATGCAACAGGGTGTATGTTGTTTATTGCAATGTTTATTGGGGGCAATTGTCCCCCAAAACATGCTATTATGCCATAACCCTTCATTGCCTTAGCGGATAGCCGCTATGGTAACGAAGCAGCATTAATGTATTTTAATAATATTGTGTGGGAGCAGGGGGTCGCCTGAGCTGAACCGAAATTATTTCTGGCTCAGGGACCCCCTGCTTACCGAGTTACAGGCCCCAGTTTGGGGCATCGGTGCCAGTGTCGCCGCCATCTTTATAGCGGGCACGTTGCGTTTGGGATGCTATAAAGATGGCGGCGACACTGGCACCCGATGACCCAGGATGACGGCCTGTAACTCGGGAAGCAGGGGGTCTCTGATCCACAAATCAATGCTGTTCAGCTCAGGGGACCCCTGCACCCGTACATTATTATTAAAAATACATTAATGCTGCTTTATTACCATAGCAGATAGCCGCAAAGGTAAGGAATTATTCTTTATTGATATGTGTGTTTTACTCATAGTGTAGATGTGCAGAGGGTCTCCGGAGCTGAACTGCTTTGGTTTTAGGTCTGGGGACTCCCTGCTTCCCGAGATACAGGCCCCTTTATGGGGTGCCAATATCCCTCTGCTTTGTTTACATTCCGCGATCACGTGATCGGGACATTTAAATGCACAGGGATACCGGCACCTCATAAAGGGGCCTGTATCTCGGGAAGCAGGGGGTCCCCGGACCTGAAACCAATGCTGTTTAGCTCCGGAGAACCCCTGCACATGTACAGTATGAATAAAAATTGATTTCAAATATTTTTTATTTTGCCGATGTTTGTGCAGAGAGAGCGGCGGATCCCTCTCTGCTGCAGACACATCTCGGCAGGGGACAGCGTATCGCCAGGTTATCAGCAGACAGACTGTCTCGCCACCGGCTACTTGGCGTGTTGCTTTCGCAGTGATTCACCAGGGATTCGGCCCTTCCTGTATACTGCGAGGGCAACAAGCCCCAAAATCATGCCAAAATTGAACCCCTGCCGAGAGTGCTTTATCGGTGCTTACTGCATCGAGCCCTAAGTTTTTTGCACCTATTTTTCACTTTGTTACAATATTGGCTTTGGTGGAGAGACAGAGAAGAGAGGCGTGGAGTGGGACAGGTTAGGAGAGGAGAAGAGAAGACATGATAGGAGAGAGAGGAGGACAGGATAGGAGAGTGAGAGGAGAGGAAAGGAGAAGAGAGGGACAGAATAGGAAAGTGAGATGAGAGGGACAGGATAAGAGACAGAGTGGTTAGGAGAGTGAGAGGAGAAGAGAGAGGCAGGATATTAGAGGGAGAAGAGAGATAGGAGAAGTGGTGCCCTGTCCACGCTGATACGTGAACACACACTTTTGGGGGGGCTTACTGAGACTGAAATTATTAACAGACATCGCTTGAGTTCAGCAGCAATCTTTGCTCTTTATGCAGAGTTAAGAGAAGATTTAGATTTAGTAACAGTCAGAGGTCGTGCCTTCCCTGGCCTTGTTTAAATGTTGAGCTCATTACATTTTTTTGCTTCTGCGTCTTTTCAGACAACTGTGGACATAGTAGACGGGGTCTCGCAGTTGGCATTCTCACAGGCCTTTAGTCAGTTTCTATGTGTACTGACTAGACGCGCTAGGAATTATATTCATTTCACTAGAGAGCAGACTGTCACGCCTGTATGCCCGCAGACCTGGCAAGACCCCAATACTGAGGTGGGAACGGTATTACCACACACCCACAGCAGTGGGGGCAAGCCCGGAGTGTGGTATGGCATTGCTGGGCCTGTTGGAAGATTGTTAGTAATACTTGCAACGTCTGTTGGTTAAGATAAGAATAGTGGTGTCCATGAGCCGGAGTCCAGGGATCCAGAGAGTAGAGTAGTCAAGTTCGTAAGCCGTCCAGGGGTTACAGAGGTCAACAAGGTAGAGTTCGTAAGCAGGGTTCAAGGGCAACAGAGAGCAGAGTAATCAAGGACGAGCAGGGGTCAAACCAGGGAAATCCACAGATAAGCAGGAACAAGCTGGAACACAGAGAGAGCAAAGCATAGGACTGCACACACAGGGATAACAGAAGCTATACAGAGCAATGATAGAAAGGACAGACAGGGGTTATAAAAGAGGGAACACCAATAGGAGAGGGAACCAATGAGGGGGATTGCCTGCAGGGCATGAGAGGAGGAGTCAGGACATCGGGAATCCCTAGAAGAGGAGTGTGTGTGCGCGCGCCCTCTGTAATCTGAGGGTGCGCGCGCACAGGCAGCGTCACGAGGTGCGCGGAGTGCCGCGGGGACACCTGCAAAAGGGAATGGAGGAACGGAGGGAACAGCCACCGTAGGTAAGGGAATGGGAGTAGACACAGAGGGGGACTGGGAGTGGGGAACGCCACAGCAGGGGCTCGGGGACCACACGGGTGCGCGAGGCCTGCGGGGCACGCTCCGTGGCAATGGAACAGCTTCAGAGGCTGCCGGCGGAGGACAGGAGCGGTCACAAGATGGGAGGTTGTCAGGAGAAGGGACAGAGAGGGTGACGTCAGGGATACAAGCAGGGGAAGGAATCCCCTGAACCATCACAGTATCCCCCCCTTGAGGATCGATCTCCGAGCAATCCAGCCACGTTTTTTGCGGAAATTTTTGATGAAATTGTTGGAGTAGTTTTGGGGCATGGATATGACATGCTGGAACCCACGAATGCTCCTCCGGACCATAGCCCTTCCAGTGGACGAGGAACTGGAGCTTGTTTTTAGACCAGTGAGAATCAATGAGGGATTGGACCTCGTACTCTTGTTGTCCTAGGGTGGACACTGGATTTGGTTTACTGGGAAAATCCAGGAAATGCAAGCTGTGTACAAAGGGTTTAAGCAGGGAGACATAAAACACGGAACGAATCCTCATGGTGGGGGGTAGATCAAGACGATAAGCGACTGGATTGATTTTCTCTACGATTTTAAATGAATCCAGAAATCCAGAAATCTTGGTGATAGTTTAGGCGATGGAGTTTTGAGCCTGATATTCCTCGAGGACAACCACACCCTGTCACCAGGCTTGAAAGAAGGTCTAGGTTGGCGATGCTGATCCGCCTTGGTCTTTTGTTTGGTAACAGCAGATTGTAGGGATTTGAGGATTCTTTTCCAAGAGTTCTTTAGGGTAGTAACATGAGAGTCGGCTGCAGGAACGCCAGAAGGGGGAGAAGAGAGAGGAAGACTACTGGGGTGGAAGCCGAAATTAATAAAAAAGGGAGACTCCAGGGTGGACTCATTTTTGAGAGAGTTGATTGCAAATTCGGCCCATGGCAAAAGATCCACCCAGTTGTCCTGTGAGTCCGATATGAAACATCTTAGATATTGCTCTAGGGTTTGATTCATCCTTTCAGTCTGACCATTGGTTTGAGGATGGTATCCAGAGGAGAAAAGGAGGGAAATACCGAGTCTCTGGGAGAACGCCCGCCAGAACTTAGAGATGAATTGAGATCCTCGATCCGAGACAATAGAAATGGGAACGCCATGTAATCTGAAGATCTCGTTGGAAAAAACATCGGCCAGAGTAGCAGAATCAGGAAGGCCCTTGAGGGGGATGAAGTGTGAATGTTTAGAGAATCTGTCTACTACGACCAAAATGGTGTTCATTCCTTTGGAATTGGGCAGTTCGACAATGAAATCCATCGAGATATGTTTCCAGGGTTGTTCAGGAATGGGAAGAGGCAAGAGGAGGCCAGAAGGTTTGTGGTGGAGTGTTTTACTCTGGGCACATACAGGACAGGCACTAGTAAAGTCGAGAATGTCTTTATTCATCTTCGGCCACCAAAATGTCCGTTTAATAAGATCTGCAGTCCTTTTGAAGCCTGGATGGCTGGCAGATCTAGAGGAGTGACCCCAAAGTAGGATTTTGTGGCAAAAGCGTGGAGCTGCGTATAAACGTCCTTCTGGTACCCTGAACCTGCTGGGAATGTGAGCTTGGGCTTTGTTGATTTCGTCCAACACATCGAAATTGTTAGCAGAGATTATACATTTGGCCGGAAGAATAGGTTCCGTGGTTTCATTAGCTTCGGTTTCCGTGGCGAACTGGCGAGAGAGAGCGTCTGCTTTGACATTTTTGGTACCAGGAATGTATGAAATGGTATAGTTAAAGCGGGAGAAGAAGAGAGACCACCGAGCTTGGCGGGATCCCAGACGTCGGGCCCCCTCGATATACAGCAAAGTTTTGTGGTCGGTGAGGATAGCAACAGGTTCATTGGTACCTTCTAAAAGATGCCTCCATTCTTGGAGAGCCAGTTTAATGGCCAAAAGTTCACGATTACCAACATCATAATTCCTTTCGGCAGATGAAAATGTCCCCGAAAAAACCCCACAGGGATGGAGTTTTTCTTGGGGAGAAGACCTCTGGGAGAGAACTGCACCAGCTCCCACGTCTGAAGCGTCGATTTCCAAAGTGAAGGGGATGGAGGTGTCTGGATGGCGTAGGATGGGTGTGGACACAAAAGCTTTCTTGAGCACCTCAAAAGCAAGAATAGCCTCCGGAGACCAGGAGGTGGTATCGGCACCCTTCTTGGTCGACGCGGTGATGGGAAGAGCAATAGAAGATTTGTTTTTAATGAATTTCCTGTAATAGTTGGCAAAGCCGAGAAAACGCTGCACAGCCTTGAGTGATTAGGCAGCGGCCAGTCGAGAACAGCTTTTAGTTTTTCTGGATCCATAGAGAAGCCTTGGCTGGAGATGATGTAGCCTAGGAAGGCAGTAGAGGTCTGGTGGAACAAACATTTCTCCATCTTGGCGTATAGGCGGTTAGAACGGAGCCTAGACAGCACCAGTTTGGTATGTTGAATGTGTTCCTCCAGGTTTTTAGAAAAAATGAGAATGTCATCCAGATATACTATGACAAATGTTCCCAACACATTGCAGAAGATGTCGTTCATGAACTCTTGAAAGACGGCAGGAGCATTTCATAAACCAAAGGGCATAACTAGATACTCATAATGTCCTGATCGTGTATTAAATGCTGTTTCCCACTCGTCCCCCTCCCTTATGCAATTGAGATTAAAGGCGCCTCTTAAGTCAAGCTTTGAAAAGATAGAGGCCCCCTAGAGACGGTCGAACAGTTCAGAGATTAAAGGAAGGGGATACCGATTCTTTACCATGATCTTATTGAGTCCGCAGAAGTCAATGCACGGCCTAAGTGATCCATCCTTCTTCTTCACAAAGAAGAAGCTAGCCCCGGCAGGGGAGGTAGAGTTGCGGATGAATCCTTTTTCCAAATTTTCTTGAATGTAGGACGTCATGGCCTCAGTTTCCGGAACGGACAGAGGATACGACTTTGACTTAGGAAGGATGGTCCCAGGAATCAAATCGATAGGACAATCATATGGGCGATGGGGAGGCAGCACCTCAGCTTGTACCTTGTTGAACACATCCAAGTACTCATGATACACGGCTGGCAGGATCGATAGATTAGTCACATATATAGACCAAGGAGGAACTAGAATATCCCTTATGTTACACACATATGTACTTCTCCATTATGTGATATCAATATAAATCAGCTAGATGTGCATAAAACTGTGTGTTACCTAAAGCAAATATTCACAGTGTACAGAGCCGTTAAATACTTTATTTATACACACCATTTGAAATTATACTGAGCTGTCAGAGTGGCCTTAAATAATAAACAGACACACATATTAATGTGTTTTACAGTCTGAAATAAATATAGAGTCTCCTACCACTCGACCCCGTGTGAGAGGACCAGTGATAAAGCAGCGTAGGTTCTGCTCTAGGTTGGTCCTCTACATTTGCCCATTAGTCTGGGGGTGGTGCCCAAATGAGAAGTGCAGGGATGTGCCAAGTTTTTTAGAGAAAGCCCGCCAAAATCTGGAGACAAACTGGGAGCCCGTGTTGTAGACGATGGTCAAGGGGGTTCCGTGAAGGCGGAAGATCTCCTTACAAAAATATCTGCCAAAGTGGTGGAGTCTGGTAGGCCCTGTTTGGAGAAACGATTACGAGGATGGTGTTCATGTCCTTTGAGATAGGCAGTTAGTTCCACAATGAAATCCATCGATAAGTGGTTCCAGGGACAATCAGGAATGGGAAGTGGAAGCAGAAGTCCCTGGGTTTACTGCGAGGAACCTTGTTCCGGGCGCAAGTATTGCATGCCTTGACGAATTCGTAGATATCTCCTCACATGTTTGGCAACCAGAAGGTTTGTGAGATGAGGTCTGTGGTTATCTTGGTGCCTGGGTGTCCCGCAGTTTTGGATGAGTGGCCCCACTCCAGAATCTTCCTGCGGTAAGGTGGCGCTGCGATGGGGCAACCGTCTGGAAGCTCCAGGCCCTCCGGAATGTTGGATTGGTCCAGAAGGATGTCATCTAGTACATCAAATGTAATGGTGGATATGATGTATTTGGAAGGGAGGATGGTTTCTGTACTGGCTTCGGTTTTGTCCTTGACTAGGAATTGGCGAGAGAGAGCATCTGCTTACAAGTTTTTGGACCCGGGTATGAAAGAGATAACGTAATTGAATTGGGGGGAAAAAAGAGGGACCAGCAAGCTTGACGAGTTCCAAGACTTTGGACACTATCCAAATACAAGAGATTTTTATGATCTGTTAGTATCGTGATTGGGCCCTCCGTACCCTCCAATAGATGCCTCCACTCCTCCAAAGTGAGCTTGAGCTCTAGTAGTTCCCTGTTGCCCACATTGTAATTTTGTTGTGCTGAAGAAAATGTTTTTGAGAAGAATGCACAAGGGTGTAAGTTGGTTGAAGGAGATTTTCTTTGTGATAGTATAGCGCTAGCTCCGATGTCAGATGCATCCACCTCTAGTGTGAACGGAAGTTTAGGGTTGGGGTGAATCAGGACTGGTGCTGAAACAAAGGATTTCTTAAAGAAGTCGAAAGCCCGGGTAGCTGCAAGTGGCCAAGACGTGATATCGGCTCCTTTATTAGTGAGAGCAGTAATCGGGGCAACAATGGATGAAAAGTTGCGGATAAATCTTCTGTAATAATTGGCAAATCTCAGAAATCTTTGGATGCCTTTGAGAGAAGAGGGGAGCGGCCAATCCAGAATGGCTTTCAATTTGGAGGGATCCATGGAAAATCCAGAATCGGAGATGATATATCTAGGGAATGCAGTAGAGGTTTGGTGGAAGTGACATTTCTCCAACTTGTTGCAGAGGTGGTTCTGATGGAGGCGTAGTAATACCTGTTTGACTTGTTTGATATATTCTGGAAGAGATTTAGAAAAAATGAAGATGTCGTCGAGATAGTCGATAAGAAAGTTATTAAGGAGATCTCTGAATATCTCATTTACGAAGTCCTGAAAGACCGCCGGGGCGTTACAAAGGCCAAATGGCATAACTAGATACTCGTAGTCGCCATCTCTAGTATTGAAGGCTGTCTTCCACTCGTCACCTTGTCAAATCCTCACCAGATTATAGGTGCCGCGTAGGTCTAATTTAAAAAAGAAGGTGCTCCATGGAGACGGTCAAAAAGTTCGGATATCAAAGGTAAGTGGTATTGATTTTTAATGGTAATTTTGTTTCACCCTCAGTAATTGATGCACGGACGAAGTGGGCCACCCTTCTTTTTAACAAAGAAAAACCCTGCCCCAGCTGGTGAAGAAGATTTCCTGATAAATCCTTTCTTGAGATTTTCTCGAATGTAGTCTGACATGGTTTTCATCTCTGGAAGGGAGAGGGGGTATGATCGCCCTCTGGGAAGAACGGAACCTGGCAGGAGATCTATGGGACAGTCGAAGGATTGGTGGGGAGGAAGAACCTCTGATTTGGTCTTATCAAAGATATTTCTGAAGGCCGAATAACAGTTCGATAAAGTACTCTGTACCTCCTCGGGGTTCTTCACACTGCAGATCGTCTGCTGTACTGCGCAGGTCATGGAGCACTGCTGATTCCAGGAGATGGGTTCTTGTTTGGCCCAATCGATATGTGGATTGTGACGTCGAAGCCATGGAAGGCCCAAAATTATTTCAACAGATGGAGAGTGGATGACATCCAAGGAGATCTTCTCCTCATGGTTCATCTTTGTTTTTAATATAATTGTTCTACCATTGTAAAATTGTGTCGCCAGCTTGAGCACTTGCTGGTCTGCAGATATAAATATAGTGAGATACAGTAGTAATTGAGGTTGAAAAATTAATTTGTACATCACAATGATAACGTTCATAAAATGGGTGATTTTTGTGATGAATTATTTTCTCTCTGGCAGCTGAAGAAATCAAGGGCTGTATATAAATAGCTCTAACTCCCCCATCTGTCTACATGGGAACATACCCTAGAGCATAGTATACTAGCCTGTGCACATATATGTGACAAGTATTAATATAATGAAGATAACTCACATTTTTGATGTTTCTCCTGTTCCAGTGCGGGCTTCACGCTGAAGGCATCATGTAGGAGTTCCAAGGGTTGATACAACAGAGCACAGCATACAGAAAAAAGTGAGTAGGGGCTACGATGCCAAAATAGGTTAAAATAATTTATTAATAGAGTGACAACATGGCGTTAAGCAAGTAGAAACTACTCTAACACGTTTCGCGCAAACAGGCGCTTTGTCAAAGAGTTTGTCCAGCTGCAAGGTTCTCCCTCATTGTCTGTCCCACGCCGATGTGTTTGATGCTGACGCGCGCCGGGTCTCTTTGATGTCAGCACCGGAAGTCAGCTTGGATCAGCTTCTGGTGTACGCCTGCATGAGATGGAGGCCCTGCGTGCGTCAGCATCAGACACCCCGGTGTGGAACAAACAGTGATGGCGATGGCTGCAGCTGGGGAAAAGCCGGGACAGGTGTCAACTGCTCTGACTGGCCGCCGGACCCCCAGAAGCCACTGCCCCCCCCGCATTCACCACCCCCTCTGCAGCCACCCCCTCCCACAGGCAGCCCCTCCCACAGGCACCCCCTCCCACAGGCACCGCACTCCACCCCTTCCACAGCAACCAGGCTCGACCTGAGACCATCCCCAATGTAAGTCTATTTTATATGTATTGGGGGTGGGTATATTGTTATAGGTATTGAGGGGTGGGGGTGTATTTTATATGTATTGGTGGTGGGGTATTTTTTATGTATTAGGGTTGGTATAATTTTATGTTTTGGGGTGGGGATATATGTGTTATATGTATTGAGGTGGGGGTAAATTTTTATATGTATTTGGGGGGTGGAGGTATTTTTTATATGTATTGGTGAGGTGGGGTATTTTTTATATTTATTGGGGAGTTGGGGGTATTTATTATACTGTATGTATAGCTGGGGCATGGTGGTATTTTTTTATATGTATTGGGTGGTGTGGGGATATTTTTTATATGTATTGGGGGGGGGTCAAATCTTTTACCATTGTGTCCAGTATATTCGGAACAAGCCACCTGGCAACCCTAGTTCACAGATATCCTTCTTATCCTCTGCATGCTGCACTATGTGGTCAGCAGCCATCTTGGATTTTTCCTTTTTCTTCTATGCTTTCTAAGGACGCCGCTGCTGCTGCTGCTGCTGCTGCTGCTGCTGCTGCTGCTGCTGCTGCTGCTGCTGCTGCTGCTGCTGCTGCTGCTGCTGCTGCTGCTGCATCTTGGATTCTTTGGAGAGATATTTTTCCATCCAGCTCACTTAAGACCATTTCCTCTCACCTTTCCTCTCACTCATTTTTCAGGTTAGTGCTCTTTTGGGTGATTACTAGGGGGGCTTCTGCAGAGCTAAGCACTGTACTTTCACTTTGCTTAGCACCAAAACAGGACCACTCCCCTCAATTTTTGAGGGTAATCTGACATTAAAATGCTAAGGAGCCGCTCCTCTAGCTTTGACTACTTCTCTGGTGCCTTTTTTTTGTGTGCAGTTTCTTGATGTTTTGATTGTGACCTGACGGGGCCTTTACAGGCTCAGTCGTCTGCTGCTGTGTCTGGTGCCATAACAGAAGCAACCATTCACTTTTCATTTTTTCCTGTAACTCTTGTTTCTAAGCTGTACACAAGAAGGTAGATAATGTCCACTGTAGTCACGTCTCACTTTACATACATATAATCCTTGTATTGTGCTGACGTTTTGAATATAGGTATATATTATATGTAATTAAAGTATTATATTAAGATTTAAAAAACATTATATTAAAAAATAAAAATATGAAATAATCAGACAACAACACATGAGGCAATCCAGAAAAAGAGAAAATGAAGGCCCAGGTGCTCTGACAGTTACTGTAGATGCAAAAATGTATGAATGACAAACACAAGACTTGCTCAAAAATGTATTTAAATAGGCGCTTGTAGAGGCAAAACCAAATTACCAAGCCAAGTGTGCATTTCTAAATTTGAAACCCTCTGTTATCAGAGAGTTCTCTAATCCATTGCACTGGTAGTGAAGATGTTACGTTTCTTTTTATACTAAAAACTTTTATAAAGAATAAAAACCCCTCATAATTAAAAAAAAAAAAAAAAGTTGGACTCAATTATTCCCTTTTGCAGCTAAATTATCAAAAGGTACAGATGGAACAGAACTATTATCATTATTCCAATGTAATCTTAAGTACGATAGAAAAAACATTAGAAGTAATAAAAAGCAAATTGTGCCAGTGTAACTACAATACAGGAAAAGTAGTAACTAATGAGTATGAGCATTCTTAGAGCATTTAGAAGAGATGCATGCTAATTTTCTTTTTAAAGGTGCAGTCTCTCCTAGCACCAAAGTGAACCAGTAGCTGTCATGCCAAGCCGATGTTTGATGACATCAAATTGCTACTGCCAATTTAAAATACTTTTTTAAAACAGGAGGGGATTTTGCAAAGATGACACATTTATGTATGTGAATGCATAATGAACAAATAATATACAGTAAGAACTGTTATCAATGGGGATTATTTATTTATAAAATATTTTACCAGGAAGTAATACATTGAGAGTTACCTCTCGTTTTCAAGTATGTGCACAGAGTTAAGACAAATAATACATGTTTACAAATAGTTACATAATGAGCAGGGTATACATTATATACAAGACATTGCATGCACAGTTAAAGATAATTTGTATTATGGGCGTATGAAACAGTTACAGACCACATTAAAATGTGTGACAGCCTTAGATTTGAAAGAACTTAGACTGGTGGTGGATGTAAGAGTCTGTGGTAGGTTGTTCCAGTTTTGGGGTGCACGGTAAGAGAAGGAGGAGCGGCCAGATACTTTGTTGAGCCTTGGGACCATGAACAGTCTTTTGGAGTCAGATCTCAGATGATAAGTGCTGCATGTGGTAGGGTGAGGAGCTTGTTCAGGTACTGCACCGACACACTTTATTCGAGCAAATACCCAGTATGTACCTGGCAGATACCTGGAATGCGCCGCTCCTCACCTCTGACAAGCCCCGTTGCGTTTGCCTTCCCAGCCTGGGTTCATGCCTGGCTGACGGGCGGCTGATCTGTTAAATGATAATGATTAGGATTTAATAGGCTGCAATGCTTCGCGTGTCTACCAGATGGCATAAATTCATGAATTGTAATGCAGTATATATATATATATACTGTGCAGTATTGCAGCCAGCAGGAATAAAATGCTTCAATCCCTGCCTGGAAAATACCTCAATGCACTCGGGCAGAAAACAGTCACAAACCTCAATACACCCGGGTATACCCGAATTCGTGGGACTAGCCAAGCTCGAATAAAGTGTGTCGCCAGTGTAGCTGGGTAGCTTGCCCATAAAGAATTTGAAGGCAAGACAGGAAAGGTGAACTTTGCACCTAGACTCGAGTGATGACCAATCTAGTTCTTTGAGCATTTCGCAGTGATGTGTGTTATAGTTGCATTGGATATATTGGATGTATTGGGAGGGGGGCTTGGGGTTATGTTTTGTATGTATTGGGGTGGGGGGGGGGGGTCGCATCTTTTACCATTGTGTCCAGTATTTTTGGACAAGCCACCTGGCAATAATAATGATATAATATGATTAGGATGTTTTCATATTCTACTATCAAACAGAGATGGGCAAAGTATTTGCCTGGATTTGTATTCGCAGCAAATATTGTGGTTTTTTTTCGCACTTTTGAATAACTGCAAATGCGTTGGAGTTCAAAAGTCATCACCGCCAGGTTTTTTAAAATTAGAATTTTTAGAAAACTACAATAAAATGGAAACAATATTGGAAAAATTCGAAAACATTGGAATATTCGAAAACAATGTCGCATGCATTAAAAAAAAAACCTGCAAATTGAATTTTGACAGTCATCAGTCTCCACAGTACATTGAAAAACAGGCAAAAGGACACATTTTGTGTTTTTAGTGTGATGGCTAATAAAGGAACAATAGAATGCTCATGCTCATTAATATAGAGGCAGTCAAAGTTATTATTCCTCCTGGCGCATTGCATCGGGGCATATAAAATTCACCAGCATCATATAACCCATTGTTTTGAATCAGCCGTGTGGGAAAAGAGTCAGATGTACCTTAAGTTGCCTTAATTATTTATATAGAAAACTCAATAAGGTAGTGCTTGTGTATGATGTGAGTATTAATAAATATAATGTGAGTGTGCATGAACGTGAAGGAAAGGGAAGGAAAGGGAAAAGAGGAAGGGGAGAGGAGGGAAAGGGAGGAGACAAGGGATAGGAAAAAGGTGTACACCTTATTGAGTTTTCTATATAATTAATTAAGGCAACATTGTTTAATTAGCTCACATATCATCACAGTATAATACACATTACAATTTGCACTTACAATACATTGTTTATTTTCATGTAATTGTAACGGGTATTCCACCCCACCCAATCTCATATATAGTGTGGGTGAGTAGAACATGCGGTGTTACGGGTGTGGTGCGTATACCTGCAGGCTCACAGGAGGTCTGAGCCTCCGCTAATGAGAGCCTGGGGTGAATCCTCTGGAACGGATCTTCGTTTACAGCGCCTCCACCTATGTAGGATTCTAGGGAAGTGTAGAATGACCCTACATAGGAACCCAATAAGAAACTACACACACAGTGATTATATATAACTAAGGGCTTTACTACGAACATAGAGAATATCATAATCCATTACATAACATCATAACCTGTGTCCCTCTCACGAGGAGACACTACCCGTGGTGACGTCTCGCAGGACGATTCCCCGACACCAGGTGATCCCAACCAGTGTCCCAAGAACCCCACCCAATGTCCCGTACTCCTACAGAGATAGTCACTGGGTGACTGCGCAGTCACTAAAACCTCTAGGCCTGTTGGTGCACATATAATATTGATACCTTCCGAGCACTCCGATGCTCGGGCCTGCAACACTCTTCTCAAAGGGTCAGACGTCCGTCTGATCCTTTCCAGGTACTCTGCCGGTGGACCCCAACGAGGGTCCCACCGCTCCACGGGAACTGCTACCGATCACGGCAACACCAACCGCATGGGAACATCAACGTGACACACCCTGCACTATAGGCCGTCCCTATAGCACAGCATCCTTAAGTGGCTTAAGGGTCAATCTCCTAGGGCATTCGGGGTTGCCTATCCTATATAGGTAGGTCTTGTACCCACCCTACTCATAATACGGGCCCTGGGCCATGGATCCCCGGACTGGTTACCGCTATGAACCCCCCCCAGTTGCCTCGTACTACACGCAACGCCGGCCTGGGCAATGGCTCCCCGGATTGGTTACCGCTATGAACCCCCCCCTCGCCTCGCCACTCGCAACACGGACCCTGGGCTATGGCTCCCCGGACTGGTTACCGCTATGAACCCCCCAGCTGTCTCGTGCCACTAATTCACCTAAACGCCTGCCGCAACGCTCTGCAGACTAACCTAAGCCCCCTTATCCCTGGCTATCCCCCAGCTCTGACTACCATGAGTGACAGGGTCCCTCTCTGAGACTATCCCTGGCAACACTCACTAACCTGGGGTAATACAGGGTTAACTAGGGCCTTAGTGCAGGGAGTCTCCGGCTCCTGCACCCTACCTCCTTCCTTCTTTGGGCTCCTGACTCTGACTGAACGTAGCTCCAGCCCGCCAAATGTATCCACTTGCTCCAGGACAATCCTTCAGCCCTATTGGCTCCTATGAGGCACCTGGTGCCTCCCTCGCTAAGCACTATGGGAATTGTAGTCCCTGGGCGCCTGTAATAACATTGGGGCCGCATGCGCGCCTTCCCTGGGCTTACACTAACCCCTAATGGCCGCCGCAACATCCCTCTCACTGTCCCTACTCTCGCGCGACTCCTTCCTAACTCTGGCCTATCTTCTGCGCATGCGCGACTCTCTCGGGCCGCCGGGGACTCTCTGCGCCTGCGCGAACCGGCGCAACATGGCGGCGCCCTGTGTAAGAGCCGCCGGAGATCTCCTGCACTCCGGCGAGCTCGCTCCTCGGCCCCCACCCTCCTGAATGGCCGTCGGGTCTGCCGCTTGCCTCTGGCAGTACCCGACAGCGTCCGTGGCCACGGAGGCTCCCTGGGGGGTCGAGGGAAGAAAAAAAGGTAACACGGCTACACTCTCCCCCTGGTGAAACACCCAACGCCCTCGCTTGGGAAACAACATAACATGGCATAATGTTACACAATAAAAATTTACATTGCATAACTGTTACTCTTAGCAGATCGACTTTACCCTCATCAAAACAGGTCACATCACACCCCATAATACCCGAGGCCAGCTGAGTATCAGCTGCTTGCTGAGACCATTTGTGGGGTGCCCCTAATTGAACATGTGGGGGTACCTCACTTTTGCGTCCGTGAGCCTCCCCGGGGTGAATCTCTCGGAGAGCACACCCTAAAGCGACAGCTACTGGCTCTTCGCTACTTCCTCCCCCTGGTGGAAGGAGTAGCACAGTGTCTCTGAAGCAGACCTTTACCCGGTCATCCGCGGCAGGGATGCGGTAGACCAGGAGGCCAGGACCTTTCCCGCGGTCCACTACTTGGCGAATGGCACGCTCCTTTTTGGGCTTAAAGGAGGCCAGTCTCCCTGGATCTCCCTTTACACAGTCCTTGTCCCTATAGTTTTGCGAGGCTTCCACTGAGAAGCAAGCACTGGACAATGTCTCGGTTTCACCTGGCAGGGGGGAAAAAGTAGACACCTTACCCCTGCGGTGATTCACGGTGGCCAACAGGTCCTCGGGGACGCTGTCAGTTCCCACCTTGGTGGTATCGGGACCTGTCCCCAACTCTTCTGGGACAGTCCACTCACGGACTCGAACTTCGGGAGCGTTGGATCCCAGTCCTGGGACCACTTGTGTCAGAGCGCACGGGCTCACACTCCGCTCAGGAACCGTAGCTTTGGCCTTCTTCACGGCCACCTCCATCGGAGTCTGTGGGGAACAAGGGAGTTCCTTACCACTCTGCTGGCTGGCGATGGGCTTCCCTTCTTCCGGGAGGATTAACGGTAGACACTGGTCCACTCTCATCTCGGGACAGCTACCTTCTAATGAGGACACCTCCACCAGGACGCGATGCAGAGGGGAGCCCTTCGTCCGGGCGACCAGACTTAAGGAGCCATTGTGCTCCGCGGTCACCTGGAGGCTCACCCCCGACACACCTGGGGCAGTCGACACACCCTGGTCGTCTGTAGGTACTGGTCCCACGCCTAGGACCGATGGTACCTCTGTAGTAGGTCGGACTGACCATTGTAGGGCACACGGGCCCACAGCAGGGTCCGCAACATCGGGATACACCTTTTCCAGGGTACACGGACCCACAGCAGACTCTGTATCCTCTGCATCACCGCTGGAGTGGTTCGCCGGTAGGCGCATCGCCACCGATGGGACTTCAACCTCTTCACTGGAAACTTCTGCATGCTGGGGCACAATAGACTTCAGTAACCGCACACTGCAACATTCACAGTAGGACCACCATGTCAATGTCTCTCTAGAACAGCCGCACGTGGGGCTAAAACACTGTATGCCCATTTCTCCTTCCACCTCGACGGTCCTGAAGTCGAGGGGTCCTTGAGCCACGTTGGCTCCCTGAGCATGGGCTTCTTGCAGGCAGGAGCATATGAAGAGAAGAGAATCTACTCCTGGCGCGCGCCAGGCCACATACACACTAGGGTGTATCCCTTGACAGTCTATCTCGGTTTCCTGCTCAGAAAGAAAATATTCTATGTCTACGACAATGCCCTCCTCCTCCTGGTGAACAGAAGGGTCTAATGGCTGTTCACGGTGCTCACTCCCCCTGGTGGAATTTAAAGGAGGGGTGTGCTCTATCACTGAGTTGCTCGGGCTCTGCACTGAGTCACTCACATTGCGGGGGCGGGGCTCTGGTTTTCCCGCCAGTCCCGGATGGTTTTCTGCAAAATCATTCTGCGCCTTGGGAGCGGTATCACGTGCACGCATCTCACTTGGAGGAAGTTTCCATGGCGCGGGGTCAGCGTATACTAAAGGGTAACCCTCAGGAGGACACCCGGGCATAAATAACATGGACGGTGACTCGGACGGGCATATATCCCTTGAGGATGACACGACAAAAAGCCGCGATCTCTACGGGGACGTGGAAGCTGGCTCTAAGTCTATAAGAAGAGCGTGCTGCCATCCAGGGATTTTACGCATATGCTCATAGATCTCATCTTCAGATATATTGGCGGGAACGCCTTCTAAGGCCCCCACATGGCGGGGACTAAGATTATTTATCCTCAAGGCCCAGGCGAGGACCTCGTGTCCAGACTTGACAACCATAGTGGAAAAAAATAGGACTTGGACAATTTAGAAAAAAAATGGAACAGGGCACCCCAGGTCTATCTCAGCAGCGCCTCCAAATGTAACGGGTATTCCACCCCACCCAATCTCATATATAGTGTGGGTGAGTAGAACATGCGGTGTTACCGGTGTGGTGCGTATACCTGCAGGCTCACAGGAGGTCTGAGCCTCCGCTAATGAGAGCCTGGGGTGAATCCTCTGGAACGGATCTTCGTTTACAGCGCCTCCACCTATGTAGGATTCTAGGGAAGTGTAGAATGACCCTACATAGGAACCCAATAAGAAACTACACACACAGTGATTATATATAACTAAGGGCTTTACTACGAACATAGAGAATATCATAATCCATTACATAACATCATAACCTGTGTCCCTCTCACGAGGAGGCACTACCCGTGGTGACGTCTCGCAGGACGATTCCCCGACACCAGGTGATCCCACCCAGTGTCCCAAGAACCCCACCCAATGTCCCGTACTCCTACAGAGATAGTCACTGGGTGACTGCGCAGTCACTAAAACCTCTAGGCCTGTTGGTGCACATATAATATTGATACCTTCCGAGCACTCCGATGCTCGGGCCTGCAACACTCTTCTCAAAGGGTCAGACGTCCGTCTGATCCTTTCCAGGTACTCTGCCGGTGGACCCCAACGAGGGTCCCACCGCTCCACGGGAACTGCTACCGATCACGGCAACACCAACCGCATGGGAACATCAACGTGACACACCCTGCACTATAGGCCGTCCCTATAGCACAGCATCCTTAAGTGGCTTAATGGTCAATCTCCTAGGGCATTCGGGGTTGCCTATCCTATATAGGTAGGTCTTGTACCCACCCTACTCATAATACGGGCCCTGGGCCATGGATCCCCGGACTGGTTACCGCTATGAACCCCCCCAGTTGCCTCGTACTACGCGCAACGCCGGCCTGGGCAATGGCTCCCCGGATTGGTTACCGCTATGAACCCCCCCCTCGCCTCGCCACTCGCAACACGGACCCTGGGCTATGGCTCCCCGGACTGGTTACCGCTATGAACCCCCCAGCTGTCTCGTGCCACTAATTCACCTAAACGCCTGCCGCAACGCTCTGCAGACTAACCTAAGCCCCCTTATCCCTGGCTATCCCCCAGCTCTGACTACCATGAGTGACAGGGTCCCTCTCTGAGACTATCCCTGGCAACACTCACTAACCTGGGGGTAATACAGGGTTAACTAGGGCCTTAGTGCAGGGAGTCTCCGGCTCCTGCACCCTACCTCCTTCCTTCCTTGGGCTCCTGACTCTGACTGAACGTAGCTCCAGCCCGCCAAATGTATCCACTTGCTCCAGGACAATCCTTCAGCCATATTGGCTCCTATAAGGCACCTGGTGCCTCCCTCGCTAAGCACTATGGGAATTGTAGTCCCTGGGCGCCTGTAATAACATTTGGGCCGCATGCGCGCCTTCCCTGGGCTTACACTAACCCCTAATGGCCGCCGCAACATCCCTCTCACTGTCCCTACTCTCGCGCGACTCCTTCCTAACTCTGGCCTATCTTCTGCGCATGCGCGACTCTCTCGGGCCGCCGGGGACTCTCTGCGCCTGCGCGAACCGGCGCAACATGGCGGCGCCCTGTGTAAGAGCCGCCGGAGATCTCCTGCACTCCGGCGAGCTCGCTCCTCGGCCCCCACCCTCCTGAATGGCCGTCGGGTCTGCCGCTTGCCTCTGGCAGTACCCGACAGCGTCCGTGGCCACGGAGGCTCCCTGGGGGGTCGAGGGAAGAAAAAAAGGTAACCCGGCTACATAATATTTATTTCAATGGTTTTTATTAGTCACATTTTTTCTTAAAAACATAGACTCAGTGTATTTTACAGCATGGGAAGAATCCCTTGTACTCCATCTGTGGGAATTTTTCCCCCTCCCCTGGATGATTTCTTCTCTTATGTGGTTAATATTGAATTATTAATTATTATTTTCTAATAATATATTTATTTTCTACGGTCATTTATTATTATTTTGTACAGTCATATATTATTTTGTTTAGCATTCTAAATGTTGCATTTCCATTTTTCATTTATATATATTGTATTGTATGTCTTTATTTATATAGCGCCATTAATGTACATAGCACTTCACAGTAGTAATACATGTGGAAATCAAATAATTAACAGATAATATAAATAACAGGTCATGGGAATAAGTGCTTCAGACATAAAAGTAACATTAAGGAAGAGAAGTCCCTGCCCCGAGGAGCTTACAGTCTAATTGTTAGGTAGGGAGAACGTACAGAGACAGTAGGAGGGAGTTCTGGTAAATGCGTCTGCAGGGGGCCAAGCTTTATGTATTGTGTTCAGAATATCCACAGTGCTATTCATATGCTTCTTTAAGCAAGTGTGTCTTAAGGTGGGTCTTAAAGGTGGATAGAGAGGGTGCTAGTCGGTACTGAGGGGAAGGGCATTCCAGAGGTGTGGGGCATATATATATAATACACACACACATTGTTTTTATTCTCTGTATTTTGTTTTCTACGTCGATATATCCAAGAGAATATAGTAATATCTATTACTCATGCTATGGTCATTTCTTTATGTTTAAAATCATTATATGGTTATAAGGATATTATTTTCTGTAGCATTCTATATTCATTGTACTGTATATTTAATGTATTTAGCACCTCTCTTTCTATATGTTTTTTGATTTTTCTTGTCTCTGGTGGTTTTGTATTAGTTTTTGTTTCTGTGTATGCCGAGCTTTATCTGCAACTCATATAACGAGAAAATTTACCCATTAAGGGTTCACATCTGATGGGCAATTAATAATCTGTCAAATGTTGAACTATAAAATGGTTACCAGTCCCTCAGTGACGTACCCTGATGAAGTTGCTAAATTCTGATGCAACGAAATGCGTAGGGCTTTCCTTCAGGTTTGAGGATTGCATGTGAGGAGCCATCCCTTACACAGAGATGAGAGCGGTGGAACTCTGGAGCCTGTAACATCTGGTCCGGAGGAGGATTGTCACGGAACTCCATCATCTGTTTGTCCATGAGGCCAATGTCACGGTCGTGACTATCTATTCTGAACAGAGACGTTAACTGAAGTGAGAAATAGCGTTGCAACAAAAGGAAGATAGGACTTCCTGATCTTTAAATAGGGCTAACCCGGGAATTGGAAGGGTTCTGCATTGCAATACCTCTGGGATTTGTAGTTTTCTCCTTTGTCTAGTGTGTGTCTTCTACAGCGACACCATAATTGTACTCCACATTATAAAGCCATTTGACAATGCCAAGCTGCATCTATCCAAGTTACCAGTTACAGCTGGAGTGATATGCACTTTGTGGGTGGTTGTACTAGGTCCAAGTTGGGCAGAGCCTGAAGTTAGGTGAGCAGTGTCAGCGGTGAACAGAGCAGGGTCGAGTTGGGCTCAACTTGGTCCAAGCATTAATACAAGAAGCCGGCTGTGGTCTACAGGGTTGTCCCCGTGGGTTTCCGGTGGTCATCGGGTGGTTCCCGTGGGTGTCGGAGATCCTTGGGTGGTTCCCGCAGGTGTCCGGGTATCCTCGGGTGGTTCCCACGGATGTCCGTGGGTCCTTGTGTGATCCCCGTGGGTGTCTGGGGGCCCACGGTTGATCCCCTCTGGTGTCCGGTGGTTCTCGGGTAGTTCCTGTGGGTGTCCGGGGGTCCTCAATTTGTTCCTGTGGGTGTCCTCGGGTGGTCCCCGCAGGTGTCTGCGTGCCCTCAGGTGGTCCCCGTGGGTGTCCCCACTGGCCTGTGGTACCTGTCCTGTGCCTAAAAAAAAAATATGTATAAATTCAAATAAATACATTCACATTAAGGGATGACGTTTCATCCTTTTGAACTAATGTAACCTATCACATGTTACAGCAACCAATGGGATTGTTTTCAATCCCATTGACTGTACTGCTGCGGCAGACTTTATTCTTACTAATCACTGGCTTGTACCTGGCATGTTCCTGGAATGTGACACTTTTCACCCGGAGCATGCCAGGCTCCTTTTGCCTTCCCAGCCAGGGGTCATGCCCGGCTGACGCACGGTTGATGTGTTAATTAATAATGGTTCAGGATTTACTAGGCTGCAATGCTTCGCGTGTCCGCCAGATGGCATAATTTCATGAATTGTAATGCAGTATATATATTTATACATATATATATATACTGTATAACAACAACCCCTATAACCCCTAACATACAGTACTGTACACATACAGTACTGTATATGCACATCAATGATACTGTAGGCCGGCGGGGGTGAGATGTGTTTGCAGCAGAGAGAGAACCGCTGCTCTCTCTGCGCAAACATCGGCACATTCAAAATTATTTAAAATACATTTTTATTTATAGTGTACCATTACTGATATACAAACTGATATATTCACAAAACTACATGCCAGAAATTCATATCTACATGCCAATAGTAACCATCCTAAGGCATTGATTCGTGGGATTCCTAAGGGACAATTCTTGCGTTATAGACGTCTCTGTTCAGACCCAGAAACCTTTTTGAAACATTCTAAGACACTTAGTACAAAATTCTTGTCCAGGGGATACAATAAAGTTGATGTTGATTTGGCCCTTCTTTTTTTTCTTTCAACTTTCATTTTTATTCGTGGAAATCAGCTCTACAGAAACGCACCACCCATGGGCGAACATTATGGTCAATCCACTTTTTTGTGGAAAACAGCTGTCGACACTAACAGCACCAAACGATCCCTAAGTAGGGATTTAAGACAAGACATACACGACATACAGGACTGGGGAGGGGACACATGTGGTGGAAGGGGAAGAGGGGGGGGGGGCGATCTTGCGAAGCTCTGGAGAAGGGTCGAAGCGACGACGAGTGGCTGGATATTTACTCTACTAAACCTGCTGCTCGGCGTAGCTATTGGGTGGCTCTAATTAACGTTTCCCTACGTCCGTGTCCCGTCTATCACATCCAAGGAGAACGCATTTTCATATTATTAGTGCAAAATTGAGGCGGCGTCCACCCCTGGGATGTTGGTTTGTTCCAGCCACGGGCTCCAGACTTTTAGAAATTTAGTGCCAGAGTCGTTGACCCAACTCGTCAACTGTTCCATCTGGCAGACGTGCCAAATTCGGTTCCTAATTTTGGCGATAATTGGGATCTCCTTCTGCTTCCACAATGCTGCGATCTCGCATCGGGTGGCGGTCGCGAAATGCATGACCAATTTGTGTGTCGTTCTAGACATGTCCTGGGGCCGCCTGCCCAAAAGGAACAGCCACAGGTCCAGGGGGATCTCTAACTCGAGAATCCCTTGCAGCCAGTCACGATTTTTTTCCCAAATCTGGGCCACCCTTGGGCACGACCACAGCATGTGTTTGAGGTCAGCTAATTCCCCGCACTGTTTGGGACAGAGTGGCGAATAACCCCTGACAAATTTGGATAATTTAGCTGGGGTATGGTAACACCGCTTAAGGACCTTATATGCGTTCTCCTTCAATGTGACACATATTGAGCTTTTCGCAGCCGCTTGCAATATGTAGTCCCACTCTTTGTCCTCTAACGTGTTCCCTAACTCTGTCTCCCATTGTCGCATGTATCGTAGTCGGGGGTTGTCTACTTTAGCCGGACAGACTACCTCCCTGTACATTCGAGAAGTCAGTCCCCTTTTGTCCGTTGGGTTAGAACACAGCTGTTCAAAATTAGTTCGTGCGGGACGAACGGGGAATTTGTTATAAAATGCCCTGATCTGGAGGAATCTAAATAACTCCACATTTGGTAGTTTTGATTCGTCTTTTAGCATATCGAACGTCTTGATAGATCTTTTACCCCCCAGATCCTTTAATCGATTGTACCCTGCTTGCGTCCATTTTATAAATTTATCGCCTGCCAGCCCCGGAGCAAAATCCGGATTGCCCCATAGGGGTGTCATTAGTGTTTGAGGTGAGGTTAGGTTAGCTTTCAGTTTGGATGTCTCCCACACCGCTAAGGAGTTCGCCACAGCGCAGAGCGGTGTCCCAATGCCTTTTTTGCATTGTTTTGGTAGCCAGATCAGATCATGAAGTGCCACTGGAGCACAACATTCCCTTTCCAGCTCTGTCCATCTTCTGTTTGTGGGGTCCGCGTGCCATTGAATGATTTGGCCTAATTGTGCCGCTGTATAGTACGCCATCAAGCAAGGTACCGAGAGTCCTCCTTTTACTACTGGTTTTGTCAGTAGGCTTTTTGCAATTCGTGGGCGTTTTTTATTCCAAATAAATTGGATGATGTGAGCTTGAAGGGCTTGGATCTCAGATTTAACTAATGGTATTGGTAGGGTCTGAAACAGATATAACATTTTGGGCAGTAAATTCATCTTCACGCTATGAATTCTGCCGAACCATGATATCCCGTACCCCGCCCACACCCTGAGATCCTCCTTGAGCTTCTTCATCATCTTGGGGAAATTTGCCTTATATAAAGTATTATAATCCCTGGTGATATATACCCCTAAATATTTAATAGCGGAGGATTGCCACTTAAAATTGAAATTTAGTTCTAATAATTTTTCGATTGGTTTAGGTAGATTGATGTTGAGCGCCACGGACTTGGCCTGGTTAATTTTGAACCCTGAAATTATGCCAAAGGTGCCCAAGATCTCAAAGACATTGGGCAGGGTTGTCAGCGGTTTAGAGATAGTCAGAATCACGTCGTCTGCATATAGCGCAGCTTTGTGATGCTGTCCCCCCATTTGGATTCCTGATATATTAGGGCTTAATCTAATGTGGGCTGCGAGGGGTTCGATACAAAGGGCAAAAAGTAATGGGGACAGCGGGCAACCCTGACGAGTTCCACTTCGGATATTAAATAGCTCAGAAGGGAAGCCCTGATGCCGCACTTTCGCTGTGGGACCTGAGTATAGGGCCATTATTGCCTCAAGAAGGCGGCCTCCAAACCCAAACACCCCCAGCGTCTCTCGGAGGTAAGACCAATCGATACGATCGAATGCCTTCTCGGCATCCAGACTCAACACCATGGACGGAATGTGTTTATGTTTTGCCAAATCTATCAGATCAATTATCCGTCTGGTGTTATCTGCCGCCTGTCTGCCTGCAATAAAGCCTACTTGATCCGGATGTATCAGGCCTGGAAGGACACTACCCACCCTGTTTGCTAATAGTTTGGAAAAGATTTTTATGTCCAAATTAATCAGGGAGATTGGCCGGTAGCTCTTGTAGTCTGCCGGGTCCTTACCAGGCTTGTGGATCACCGAGATAGACGCCTGGAGCATCTGGGCTGGGAAGGGTTCCCCCTCCAGGATCCCGTTAAATAACTTCAGAAGATGAGGGGCTAGGGTCTTACAAAAATTTTTATAGTACAAATTAGAGTATCCATCAGGACCTGGGGCCTTGGCTGGTTTGAGGGACTTGATTACCTCTGTGATCTCTTCCAGGGTGAAATCACCCTGTAGGGCCTCCTTCTCAACCCTGCCCAGGGTCGGAAGCTGTGCCTCAGACAGAAACCTCTTTAAGGTAGCTGATGTTTTTTGGTTATGGGTAACCTTATCTCCATCGTACAGTGTAGCATAGTATTTCCGGAATGCTTCCACTATTTGTCTCGGATCGGAGGTAAGGTCACCTTGCTGGGTTTTAATTGCCGCTATCCGGAAGTTTGGAAGCTTGTTTCGGAGCTTGTTGGCTAGTAAGGTATCTGGCTTGTTGGCTTTTTCGTAAAATCTGCGTTTGGACCAAGCTAACTCCTTCTCGGCCTGGGATGATAACACTAAATTAAGGGCCGCCTTAGTGTCTAACAATTCTTGCCACGTGTTTTGATTTTTGTCTGCGGAATGTTGTGCAGTGAGAAGTGTTAATCTCGCCTGCAGCTCTTGTATTTTAGATGCTTTCTCTCGTTTCCGCTTACCAGCTATGTTCATAAGGAACCCCCTGAGAGTGGCCTTATGGGCTTCCCAGAGCGTGGCCTGCGACTGTACGCTTCCCTTGTTTTCTCTAAAGAAATCTTTTATCCGGTCACGTATCGCCCTTTCGGTAGCGGGGGCCTTAAGAAGAAGCTCATTGAGCTTCCAGTTTGCTCCGGGTCTGTCTAGCCCTACAATCGTGCACCTCAGCTCTATAGACGCATGGTCGGACCACGAGATCTCGTGAATCTCTGTGTGGCCCACCACTGGAACCACTCTGTTTGATACTAGGAAGTAGTCTATTCGGCTATATCTGTCATGGGGGTGTGAGTAGAAAGTATATTCTCGAGTCACCGGGTGTTGTTCTCTCCAGATATCCGTCAACTGACCGTCCTGAAGGCCCTTGCGTAGGGTTAATATGTCCTGTCTGTGGGCTGTGTTAAGTTGGGTGCATCTGTCAAGGTCGGGGTCCAATGTGCGGTTCAGGTCTCCTGCGAGGAAGGTATTTCCCTTAGCCATTTTATGTAATATGGAAAAAAATTGTTCAAAAAAAGCGGGGTTTTGTTCACACGGGGCATATACTGACGCTAGTGTTACCTGTTGATTTTGTATTGTGCCCGTTAAGATTAAGAATCTACCTTGTAGGTCAGAGTATTGTTTGTCTATGGTCAGGGCAAGCCTGTTGTGCGTGATTATTGCTACGCCTCTTTTTTTAACATTCGCAGATGCTAGGTGGAATGTTTTATAGCTCTTATCTAGAAATTTCGGGTGGTTTACGCGGGAAAAATGAGTTTCCTGTAGGAAAATAATGTCGGCCTTCCGACGGTTATATTCCCTAAAGGCAATTCTCCGTTTAACGGGACTGTTGAACCCCTTCACATTATGTGAAATCATAATAATCTCATTACTCATCTGAGCAGTATATCGTGAACCATCTACGTAACCGCCGTTGTTGGACGAGTTGGTATCTTGTCTCCTGTCTTCTTCTTCGCCGATCAATCTCCCGCCTCTCTCTCTCCGTGATCCAAGCGTTTATCTCTGGGATTGAAATCCAGGGGGGGCTGACACAGAAGGGGGGTGGGGAGGGGAACATATAGACAAACAACAAAGAAAAAACAGATATCAAAACATTGGTCACGTGACATTGGCACCCGTACCGCAGTCCCGTGATCCTCACCCCTGGGTATTCGGCGGGGGGGGGGGGTTCCCGCACTCCCTCTTAGCGTCCCTCCCCCTCCCATGCCGCCCAACCCATCCAAGGGACTTTGTCGGAATCCACTAGCCTAAACCCAGCCAGTCCCGACTCGGAGCACATGTGGAGATCAGGGCAGGTCTATACCCCCCCGCCCCTCTCCGGTTGCTTCCCGTTATCCCTAAATTTATTTATTT
Source organism: Ascaphus truei (assembly GCF_040206685.1). Taxonomy (NCBI): domain Eukaryota; kingdom Metazoa; phylum Chordata; class Amphibia; order Anura; family Ascaphidae; genus Ascaphus; species Ascaphus truei. Next base: position 167,217,929 of record NC_134487.1, on the reverse strand, counting down.
ATAAAATATTTTACCAGGAAGTAATACATTGAGAGTTACCTCTCGTTTTCAAGTATGTCCTGGGCACAGAGTAAAGCAAAATAATACATGGTTACAAATACAGTTACATAAATGAACAAGGTATACATTTATATACAAGACATTGCATGCACAGTTAAAGAAAATATATATTATGAGCGTATGAAACAGTTACAGACCAGATTAAAGTGTGAGACAGCCTTAGATTTGAAAGAACTTAAGCTGGTGGTGGATATGAGAGTCTCTGGTAGGTTGTTCCAGTTTTGGGGTGCACGGAATGAACGAACAACTACAACTTTAACTTTTACTAGTAACCCCGTGTTGCACCTCACCCCCAACCTCTTGTGCTGCCCTCTATCTGACCCTCCGCATTCCTCTCTCAACCTATGAGGACTTCCTGTCTCCACTTGGCTAACTTCGCTCCCACTGGCTCGACCTGTCCCTCCTTTTTGTGCTAGCCTGCTCCAGCGTGTGCCGTGCCTCACTCATCCTAAGTACTCTGCTCGTCTACAGCTAACTTCCGTGAGCTCCCTGTTGTCCTCTAGCTACCCCTCTCTCCTCTTTTTTCCCTACTTCTATCTAAATGTTCTGCCGCCATTAGGCTTCCCCTCACCTCTCCTCTTCTCTCGCTTCTCCTCCCTAACCTTCCCACGTCCTACAACTTGCCTCCTCCCTGTACACTCGCCTCTACCCATCTTATTATCCCTTACTTTTCCTTCTTGCTCCCTTCCCTTGCGTCACCAACTCCTCCCCTTCTACGTACACTTCCCCTGCTTTTCCTTTCCCGTATGCTCCTAGCTCTACCCTCTTCCTATCACTTACAATTCCTTCTCCCTATCAGCTCATTACTTCCGCTTCCTCAAGCTCCTTTCTTCTAAACTTCCACTCGATACCAGCTACTCTGCCTACTCATCTTCCGGTTACTCCTACCTCTCTTACTCCCCTTGCTAATTTTCTACAAGAGCCCGTATTGTCCATAATTGTCTCTTCCCTCCCCCTCCCTCCTTCTAATAGCTGCTGTGCCGCTCTTCCCTGCGGCTCGTTACGGCTTTCTGCGCGGCCTCATCTCTCCGGCTGCGCTCCTCTCTCCGATTCTCTCCCCTCTCAATGTGCCGCCAATCTCCGCTGCTGTGCGGCTGTCGCCGCCGGAACCGCGTCGACTTCCGTGCTCTATGTCCTTCAATGCTCTTCCATGTTCCGCCCCACTCAAGATGGCCGCCTTTGGGGACGCCCCTTCCTGTGACGACTCGCCTCCTCCGCCATTTTGGAATAGGCGGGCACACGAGGAAGACGCAGCCGAAGCCGCTCCTCTTGCCTGGTCTGTTTTCCCGCTTGGTGAGCTCTTCCCGCCCTCTCCTCTTCCGTGTCCTGCGTTTCAAGCTGGGGGGCCGCCATCGCAACCTCGGCCGCCATGACTGGACCACGAGGTAAGCGGAAATTTTTTACAGTCTCCTTTTCCCTCCTTAGGGCTCAGCGCCATGTGGATGATTACAGGGACTGTTTTTTACCGGTCCTATGTCATGGGGAGCCCCGGTATATGGAAAGTTTGTCAGCATATTCGCTGGGGGCTGGTGCAACCTCAAACCAGAACCTTTAAGAACTTTTACAACTTGGGGGTTTATTTTAACTGTGGCAGAAGAGTAGTTATCACCTTAGGCGACCCCTCCTCTGGCTGGGCTTCCAACTGTGTTCCACACTGGGCTCACCGCCGGAGCTTCAGGCTCCTCATTGACAGCGCCAGGTGCTGTTCCGAGTCCAAGTTTCTGGAGGAACTTTTTCCCTTCCTCTGGAGCTTTTAGATGGATGATTTGGCCCTTCTTAATGCTGAAACTGTGGACCGTGTTGACCTATTAAAAAAGAAAACTAGAGACAAAAAAACAATTTTTCAAGATATTCCATTATTCATTACAAAATTTAGCAAACAGGCGTCACAAATCAGACAGATAGTGTCCAAACATTGGAACATACTAAAACTGGACAAAGATTTGGATGTGTTTACAACACACGGTCCCAGGTTCGCATTCAGAAGGGCCAACACATTAGCCTCATCCATCTCCAGAAGCATGTACAAATCACCAACTCAACCTCGTATAGGTAACATACCAAAGGGTTTTTTCAGATGCAGTTTCTGCAAATGTTGCAAATTTGCTGTACCAACAAAAAGAGTACACACACTGTTTCCAAATGGTAAACATAGAATAAACACCTTTATTAATTGTCAAACAAGCTACGTTGTTTACGTGATCATATGTGGATGCCAATATAAATATGTGGGCAGAACCATTAGATCCTTACATATCCGTATTTCGGAACATATCAGATTAATCAATAAAAAGGATTTACTACATCCATTATCCAAACATTTTGTACAATGTCCACTTGGTGGACTTAAGAATTTTTCATTCTTTGCGGTTGAACACGTCTCCTCTTACATTAGGGGAGGCGATAGATTGAACCGACTGAATAAGAAAGAGATGTCATGGATCTTTTCCCTGAATACATTGCAGCCTCACGGCCTAAATGTTGAATGGGAATTGAAACATTTTCTTGGTGATTAGTTTATTCATGACATTGAATTACATATACTTTTTGTTATTGTCAATATTTTCTTTTTTTTTCCTCCCTTTCCCCTTCTCCCCCCCCTCCCCTTTCCCTCTCCCCTTCCCACCCCCCTCTACCCCCTCCCCTCCCCCCCTCACTTTCCCCTCCTCTGTCCATTCCTCCCCCCTCCCCTCTCCCTCCCCCCCACCCCCCCTCTTCCAGCATTTCTTATTTTTCTTTCTTTACTTCTTTATTATCTACGTAACCATCAGATAAAGATTTAATATTAATTGTTATTAATGATTTATAGCTTTTTTTACTATCTCTTATTATATTCTATCTCGTTTGTCCGGGGTATTTCATACCATTATTGTTGAACTTGATTATAACTTTATTTACATTTGTGCATTTTCTTTTAACACATATGTTTTTTAATTTCGACCAATGTATCAGTGATCTTGAAATAGTAGTGAAAGAGCAGAGCACTGCCAAAATGATGAAGAGGGCTTGATGCAAGAAATAAGTTTATTTATTAGGCATAATAGCCAAAAAAGGGCAGACACACTAAATTAAAAAACTCTGACACGTTTCCCGCCGTGGAGGCGCTTTATCAAAGAGTACTACTGCTCCATGGGAGTCGGGTTATATAATGGTCAGAGGCTAGTGCACGCCCACAATAAGGTCAGCGTTAAATGGTATAAGCTGAAGGGTATGAGTAATCAAATGAATCCTCCGCCCTGTAAAATCTACCCCCAGAAGAGCGTCCAAAGCCTCTGAGCATCACCAAGTCCAATGGAGCTTAACAATAAACAACAATTAACATAATAACCAATCATCAAAGTGGAAGACTAATATCCCAACCAAACAATACTATATAACATGTAGTCAAAGAAAAAATAAGTATGTCTAATGACAAATAAAAACTATATCTAAGTATATACAATGGTGTAATATATGTATATGTGAAAAATTAATAATATTATCCCTTAATATATAAATGTGATCTAATATAAATGTGATATAATATGTGAAAAAATAATAAAGAATAAGTGGGTATAAATGTGTAAATAACCAATAAGTATGTGATAAAAATAATGTTAGTCTTACCAATAAATGTGTAAAAATAAATACAATAAAAACAAGAAAACAATATAATAAAAAACCCCAATGAAAATATGATGTATTATTTGATAGTCACCAATGTATATAATGAAGTAACAAATTTCATGTCCTAAGTTGATATCAGTGTTAAGTATAAGAAAAATAATCTGAAATATAAATATAATAATAATAAATATATAATATATGTATATATATTAAATATATGTATAGTATTTAAACAGATGTTTAAATCAAAAAATCACATAAATATAAATGAAAATCATAATATGGAGACAATTCATAAGTATAAATTGCAAATACAAAAAATATAGAAGGATATGGCTATAATTTAGTCATATAAACAGAATATCCAGATATAATAATAATTTAAACATAAACATAATAATAGAAACAAATCTTCAAAGAAATATACAGAAATTAAAGAATAAATATCTTATTACATAAATAAACCAATGGAAAAGGTTAAACAAAAATAATAGAATGGGAACTGTAACATAAATATATTGTTTATAAGAAATGCTTCAATTCCCAATCAATTTATGCCAGAGGGTTGCATTGTATCTAAGCTGTACATCCAGAACATTTCCCTCCTATTCAACATGCCCAATCTATCACCTCCCCGAATTGGGGCATGTATGTGATCAATACCTGAGAATGTGAAATTTTTTATGGTCCCCTTTGGGCAAGTTGAAAAATGTCTCGAGACCGGATGAGATTGGTCTTGTTTGATAATTGCACGGACATGTTCCATAATTCTAATTTTGAGAGGTCGTTTAGTGCGACCCACATATCCCTTCTCACACCCACATCTTAGAAGATATACAGTGTAACTGGAGTTACAATTGATGAAGGTGTGTATGGTATGTTCTCTTTTGGGGTTAATGCAAATAACATTTTTTCTTTTTTTTGCAAACTTGCATACCCCACAGTGTCCACATGAGAAAAACCCTTTTGGTATATTTTGTATCTTACTTTTGTTAATCCTGGAATCACACAGGCTAGGGGAAAGGAATGTGCCCAATGATTTGGCCTTTCTGAATACAAGTTTTGGTTTATTAACAAGAACTGAAGTCAAATCTTTGTCTAGTTTCAAGATGTCCCAATGTTTATGGATAATAGATCGTATGTGATTTGTCTGCCTGCTCTGTTGCGTAATAAACAATGGTGTTGTTGCCTCATCATGTTTTGGTCTCTTTTTGGAGGAGAGTAGAAGATCTCTTCTATCTAATGTTTTGACAGTTGCATGAGCTTCAATAATATCATATTGATTGTAACCTCTAGATAGAAATCTTGTAATAAGATCTTTAGATTGTACATCGAATGATTCCTCAGTAGAACACAATCTTTTTAGTCGTGTAAATTGTCCTTTGAGAATGCCCTTTTTAAGAGATTTAGAATGGTTACTATCTGCTCTTAGGTAGGAATTACGTGCATTTGGTTTCCTGTAAATGTCACTTTGGATGCTACCCCGCATATCGACATACAGCATTAAGTCCAAATAATAAATGTGATTCATGTTCTCCTGATACGTGAAATGTAAATTGTGATCATTGTTATTAAGTGAGTGAATAAATGTTTCTAATGATGTGAAATCACCATCCCAAATAAACAGAAGGTCATCTATATAACGTTTGTAAAATTTAATCTGGTGCTGAAAAGTGTTTTTGTCACTAAAAATAAATACAGACTCCCACAACCCCATAAAAAGATTTGCATATGAAGGTGCGAAAGAAGTGCCCATAGCAGTGCCCCGAATTTGTAAATAAAATTGTGAGTCAAAAGAAAAATAATTGTGAGTGAGTAAAAAAGTGATGGAATCTAATAGAAAAGTGCATAGTGCTGGTGATAAATGAGAAGATCTTAGAAAATGCTGTACGGCGATTTTTCTCACATATCAGTGATCTTGGTTTAGCATGTGATGTATAAATATATGTTATGTGTTCTCTTATCCAACGATATGATTGGTCATTTTTAATTACACCACTGTTCTTAATTCTGTCTGCTATTACTGGCAGTGTGAGGGTATACACCTGTTACCCATTTGTTTGGGGCTTGTTCACAGGTGTTGCAACTTGCACTTGCTATATATGCATGATGTTGTTTCAAATGGATCACTCTTTTGACAAAGGCCTGATGGGCCGAAACGCGTCAAGAGGATCCATTTGCACTTTGTTTCATTAAAGTTTTTTATGAGTCACTAATCAGCCTTCTTTGGAGTCCTTGTTCTACGGCTGTGCGGCGTACAGACCTCCCCTGGGAGGATTTCCAGTGTTCCGGTGCTTGCTGCCTGCACGCCGGGCTGTCACTGGTGCATCTGCGTCCCCCTGCTGTACCCGGAAGTACCGGCACTGCCGTCGGTCAGGTGACCACCCACCGCGATCGAGCGGATGCAGGGTTGGCGGCAGAAGACAGTGCTGGCGGCTTGAGAGGATCACTTCATCCAGAGGAGTTGTAGGCAGAGGGATATGCAGCATCTACAAGCAAGAGGACAGACCAGGCACAATAAAGCGGGCACGGTGAGTTAACCCTTTCATTGCCTTAGCGGCTATACGCTAAGGTAATGAAGCAGCATTTCTGTATTTTTAATAATATTGTGCAGGAGCAGGGCGTCCCTGAGCATTAATTTCTGGCTCAGGGAACCCCCTGCTCACTGTACAATATTATTAAAATACAGAAATGCTGCTTGGTTACCATAGCACATAGCCGCTAAGGTAAGGAATGATTCTTTATTTATATATGTTTTTTATTCACAGTGTAGATGTGCAGAGGGTCCCCGGAGCAGAACCGCTGTGGTTTTAGGTCCGGGGACCCCCTGCTCCCCAAGATACAGGCCCCTTTAGGGGGTGCCGGTATCCCTCTGCTTGGTTTACAGGCCGCGGTCACGTGATCGGGACCTTTAAAGGCAGAGGGATACCGGCACCTCATAAAGGGGGCTGTATCTCGGGGAGCAGGGGGTCCCCCGACCTGAAACCAATGCGGTTCAGCTCCGGAGACCCCCTGTACATGTACACTATGAATAAAAATGTACAGTACTGTATGTTAGAGGTTATAGGGGACGGCTTTAAAGACAACAGCTCGCAAGTGCCCCCATGCGTTTTTACACGGCATTGCAGTATTGCAGCCAGCGGGAATAAAATGCTTAAATCACAGCCACGAATATAACGCTTTATACCCCGGGAGAAAACGACACAAAACCGCACATCACCGGGGTCCTCTGAAATTCGAGGAGCTAGCCAAGTAAGAATAAAGTTGGTCGCCAGTGTAATACCATGTGATATAGCCATATGGTTTTAAGGCTGTAACATATGTCCCTTTGAGATGGCGTTACATCCTTAACAAAATAAAAGCAGGCGGGCACATGATACAGCGTCAATTCAGATTGGAGCTGTACCATCTGACCTGAAAATGTGATGTCACAGGCCCTATATAAGGCCTGGACGCCTCATTTAACAGGATTGAAGATGACAAGAGAACATCCTGTTCTGGATTTACCATTGGATTTTGGATTGACAGATGAAGATAGAAGGTTAAAGAAAAGAAAGAAATAATGACAGGTGAAGAAAGAAGACAGTGATAGAAGATAAAAGAAAGAACAATTTTGTTACCTGTTCCGGATCTTCATGGTGGATGGTGTTGAATTTATTTTGATGACGTTGCGGTACGAGAGCTTGCAGAATCTACGGGATTCGAAGGGTAAATGATTCTACAGGTAAGAAAAATATTGAATGTATGTAATTTTATTTGTACATGTTTTTTTATTGTATTTTTGTATTTACATGTTTTTCATTGCCTATTGACTGATAATATATTAATCTGTGCCCGTTTAAGGTACAGATCAATACAGTGACAGCCAATTCATTTTTTGGCAAATGCTTTTATTCTATTAATGTTTTTTAGTTTTCTGTTTATTGTTTGGTTTAAATTGTTTGTAATTTGGATGGCTTGTTTTTATTTCATTTTGCGATGGTTTAGCGTTTTTAATTATTTATTGTGTTGGCTACTGGTTTTAATTGATGTGTTGGCTAGTGGTTTTATTAATTAATTAATTTGTTGGCTAGTGGTTAAATTAATTAATTGTTTTGTTGGTTAGTGCTTTTATTTATTCAATTGATTGGTTGTTTAGTGCTTTTATTTATTTAATTGATTGGTTATCTAGTGCTTTTATTTATGTATTTAATTTGTTGGCTTATGCTTTTATTTATTGAATTGGGGTGTCTAGGTGCTTGTGTATATCTTTTATTATTGTGTATTTTTGGACGTCACGCTTTTTTATTAGGATGATCATTGACTGCTATAGTGGCTTATCATGCCCATATTAAATGGGTATGATGTACCACTATGCCAATCAATGGTTAGAGAGTAGGTATATTGGTTCCGGAGTGGGAGGTTACGCCTTCCGGGTTGGTACACATATTCCTTGGCCTCTGCAGCATTTGACACCGTGTACCACCCTCTTCTCCTTTACATTCTCCATACTTTTGGAATCCGTAACACAGCTCTATCCTGGATCTCCTCCTACCTCTCCCATCGCACTTTCAGTGTCTCTTCGGCTAACACCTCCTCCTCTAGCAAACTTTCTGTGGGGGTACGCCAGGACTCTGTCCTGGGGCCTCTTCTCTTTTCTCGGTACACACTTTCTCTAGGGTTCAAATATCACCTCTATGCTGATGACACACACATTTACTTTTCAACCCCTGACCTTACACCTGCTGTACAGACCAAAGTTTCTGAATGTCTCTCTGTGATATGCTGGATGGCCCTCTGCCGACTTAAACTTAACATGGCAAAAACAGAGCTCCTCATACTTCCTCCCAAACCTGGCCCTACTACCTCCTTCCACTTTACTGTTGGAAGTACGATCATTCACCCAGTAGTCCAAGCATGCTGCTTTGGGGTCACCCTCGACTCCTCTCTCACATTCTCCTCTCACATTCAAAAACGTATCTAAAACCTGTCGCTTTTCCTCCACAATATTACAAAGATATGCCCTTTCCTCTGTTGCTCGGCTGCTAAAACTCTGACTCAGGCCCTCATTCTCTCCCATCTTGATTACTGCCCCCAATAAACCTGGTATTGTGCCTTAACCCCTTCATTAAATTTCATCCTTAAATTGTATTAATAGTGTGCGTGAGCAGGGGGTCTCCTCTGATGGACTGCATTGGTTTCAGTCTTGTGGTCCCCCTACTTCCTGAGATACAGGCTCCATTATGGGGTGCCGGTATCCCAGTGCAGGATTTAAATACCTTGGTCACATGACGCGGGAGACCCCATGCTCATGTACACTATTATCAAAATCAATATTTTTAATGCACAATCGCCTATAAGAGCCGGGCATGGGGACGCAGTGACTCCATGCAGCTCTTACAGGCTGCAGTTTTTTCTATCAGCTATCGAGCTATAAAATTTATAGCGCGATAGCACTGTTACACAAAACAGGTTGCACAATAATGCATTTCTTTTTATCGGCCTTAAAAAAATGGCCTTCACTTCTTAGTGAATTTCACTTTTGGCTTCATGTCTTATAGCATGATCAAAGCATTGATTTAATCACTGATTTGTGATTAGGCCCCTATGTCTGTTTTCTTTTTCATCTTCCTAATTTTGTCTTTCACAGAGAAAAGATTTGACTGGTGAACCAGATCAACCTGGAAAATAATCAGCAATCTGCTGTAGAGCAATTCTCAAGGAATCATTGATACAGTGTTCTTCGAGGAGGAAGAAAACAATACAGACCGGCGCCTTAGAGTCAAAATATATGATATATAAAAGTCCAATGGATGGCTCGGGATATCCAATAAATGGTGATCTAGTCCAGTGGACAGCAAGTTCCTCAGCAGCAACAATGATATGACATGCAGGGAAGACAAGAGAACAGGATCATAGCGTAGCGTCACGAAACGCGTAGGGAGGAGCCTAAGAAGCAGTGTCCCAGACATCCCGGCTGCCAGTCATACTGAAGACGGTGACGTCACCCAAGAGTGCCGGAAACACGCGAGGTACACGCGGTGCCTGAACGGACTCTCAGTGACTGAGGCGGCTGTGTTTGTATGTGCTGGGCCGAGCACTTCTATATTGTATGCATACTCACCTTCTTTTGTGAGTATTTTTTATCTATGTTTTTAGGAAGGCGTCATTAAAAGTTTTTATTGTGCTGCGCAATCCTGTGTCCTTTTTCTGTTCCTTAACGAAGAAAAAGGTGCAGGATTCCTCAAAGACAAGATTTGAAGAGACAGCTTTTCAGGATCCACGGAGACACCGGATACCACGAGGGGTTCGTGATATAACCGAGGCTTCCAGGATCAAGAAGGCACAAAGAACAGTTTCTCTCCCCTACATGTGATCTAGCCACTTCTAGATCAAGTCCATCCCATGAGAAGAACTGCTTGTTGCCCCTATGAACTGTGAACTGGGTTCGTTTCTCAAAAGCCACTCAAGGTTGTAAAATTGGAACTATCACCTATCACTTAATCATTTGGGACTTTTTCATACACACATATGCGCCAGGTTTTGTATCTATTTTTGTGTTTATTGATTATGTTTTGAGATATATGAGATGTCTCAATAGATTACCAGGCAGCTTAGTTATTTTAGTAACACAACAATGGGGAAGGGGAAAGGGGTAGAAACCCTCGCATCAGCCTCAAATCAAAAAGAATCGACAACGGTGCAATAAGGGGAAGGAGCAGAATTGTAACAAATAAACAAAAGACACCCTATGGGCAGCACTCGTTGTATGCAAATATGAATTGGTGATAGATTTAAAATTAAAATGCTTTAATGGTATAATTAAAATAAATGTCAAAATTGTTGAAAGACTGGACAACTGACTGTGGTGACAAAATACAAAAAACAGACAAAAATATATACAATACTTAAACTGAAATCTAGGGGTAGAGGTGGAGTACCCACCTAACTGCTAATTAGCAGAGATGAACAATCAAGGACTGAATAGTCAACCACCTAGTTCAGCAATGACAAGGTTAAAAAGCCTGTAAAGTAAATACAGGTGACGGAGAACTACCCATGCAAAGGTATATACCAATGTGCTATGTACAATGGGTGACAATGAAGTGAAAACTCACTAATGGTAGTTAGATAATTCACAATGTAATAAAGTCTCTGATAGTGGGGAGTACCCTCAGTGAAGGGTTAAAGCAAGCCTAGCTATAGAAAAATAGATTTGATAGGCAATGTATTATTTTATAGTGTGCACAAGAGCTCACAAAGTGTGGTGCTTGGCTCTGGGGCACGGATCTGGTCCGTATCCAGTTATAGCCCCCTAATAAATGTGCCACTTAAAAAACGCTTAATAATGCCTAACAAAATACACTGATCAGTCTGTGACTATCAATAGCTAGGTGCACAAGAGCTTACAAAATGTATTTTCCAGCTCTGGGGCACGGATCTAGTCCGTATCCAGTTATGGCCCCCTAATTCAAATGTGCCACTATAGCAGATCAGTAAGCAGACTGTGAAAACATAGTGAGCAAACACATGAATGAGCAGAGGGGAGAGAGAATATATGCAATGCAAAAGTAGTCAGCAGCAATTACATTTACACGTGCTGGGTAAGGTGAGGTAATTGGATATGTACTGCATCTCTGTTGGTTTAGTTAAACCCTCGTCAGAGCTGATGCCGCGGAGTAGCGTTAACATATGCAGTTATACCTGCTCAAAATCCTGCTATCAGGAGAAACCTTATGACATACCTGGTGTCCCTTAGGTGGGAGGCGGCTACAGAACTGACGTCATCACGTATTGACGTCTCCATGCCGAGCAGAGGGTGAGAGGCACTGTATAGTGCCGACTTGCGTGTAAAGGGAGACTGGGTCTGTATACAATAGACACCAGGTATGTCATAAGGTTTCTCCTGATAGCAGGATTTTGAGCAGGTATAACTGCATATGTTAACGCTACTCCGCATATATTGCATATGCATATATTCTCCCTCCCCTCTGCTCATTCATGTGTTTGCTCACTATGTTTTCACAGTCTGCTTACTGATCTGCTATAGTGGCACATTTGAATTAGGGGGCCATAACTGGATACGGACTAGATCCGTGCCCCAGAGCTGGAAAATACATTTTGTAAGCTCTTGTGCACCTAGCTATTGATAGTCACAGACTGATCAGTGTATTTTGTTAGGCATTATTAAGCGTTTTTTAAGTGGCACATTTATTAGGGGGCTATAACTGGATACGGACCAGATCCGTGCCCCAGAGCCAAGCACCACACTTTGTGAGCTCTTGTGCACACTATAAAATAATACATTGCCTATCAAATCTATTTTTCTATAGCTAGGCTTGCTTTAACCCTTCACTGAGGGTACTCCCCACTATCAGAGACTTTATTACATTGTGAATTATCTAACTACCATTAGTGAGTTTTCACTTCATTGTCACCCATTGTACATAGCACATTGGTATATACCTTTGCATGGGTAGTTCTCCGTCACCTGTATTTACTTTACAGGCTTTTTAACCTTGTCATTGCTGAACTAGGTGGTTGACTATTCAGTCCTTGATTGTTCATCTCTGCTAATTAGCAGTTAGGTGGGTACTCCACCTCTACCCCTAGATTTCAGTTTAAGTATTGTATATATTTTTGTCTGTTTTTTGTATTTTGTCACCACAGTCAGTTGTCCAGTCTTTCAACAATTTTGACATTTATTTTAATTATACCATTAAAGCATTTTAATTTTAAATCTATCACCAATTCATATTTGCATACAACGAGTGCTGCCCATAGGGTGTCTTTTGTTTATTTGTTACAATAGTTATTTTAGTATAATATTGTTAATAGTAGGTTTAGCGCTTGACACAGTAATTTTGTATTTAATATTCTAAATTATTGTTTTAATGTCTTTGTTTTAACATGTAGAACCCAGTGACTTGGAACGGCGCTAAAACAACAATTATAATGTGGAGAAAATATATAGAAGAAATTATAGGGTGTAGCTAAAATATTCTCAACCTTCACAGGGAATATGTATTGATTCCCTTACAAGTAGTTAGGATCCAGTGTAGGAAGGGAGCGATGGCACCAGGAACACGCAAAACGAAAAAAATAGGATAATAATAGTGCAGCAAGTTAACCAAAAAATATATTCAGCAATGAGAAACTTGGCTCTAATAGATTGCCTACTTAAAGGTAAAAAACAGCAAGTGGTAAGAGATGGTTCGTGGGGACTCCAACTCGCAGTGACAGGTAGATGTAACAGCAGCAAACACTGGTAATGGACTAGGTGATGTGTTCGTGGAGATTTCAACTCGCAGTCAAATACGTGCAGTAATATAGCATGAGATCAGGATCACGTGATGTTTTACTTGAGGCAGTAGGTCAGCACTTGAGATGTTACAACTGCAGTCCCTTCAGTATCCCTCCACGAGGGTGCCCCCTCGTCCGGTCGCTGGTGGAGAGCGTCTGACGTCACGTCCGGGCCTTGGACTGACGACTTCCGGCTGGAGCGGATGGAGGAAGGGATGGTAGGGTCACAGTGTCGACGCTATGCCTTCAGGGATGGAGCAGCTATCCAGATTGTGATTCAGCTGTGCTGCTACTCGGCTCTACGCGTTTCGCTGTATGAAACACGGTCAAAACACGGCAATTTAAAATGTATAAATAGTACTTAAAACAATTTAAATAACACTTAAAAAGTATGAATGTAATGATATATTAAAAGTATGAATGTAATGATATATTAAAAAGACATAACGTTTAATCCAATACATAAAATTACTCATTTCATGAGAGAGGGAGAGAGAGAGGAAAAAGGAAACATCGATTAGTAGTAATATCAAAAACATATAATACAATATAACATAGACTGGCATATAATTCTAAACCCTTATAAATATAAATATATAATAATGTGTGTATGTAAATATGTATAATAGATTTATAGGGAAAGGGGGTAGCATACTAGTGCATTAAAGGATGGAGTAATAAGTATTAGAGGAAAGGTGTAATTTCAAAATCTACATTAAGACCATTTGGTATTAAGTCTATGTATCCAGTAAATCTCCCTTTTGCTTAGATCCAAATCTCTATTGCGACCTCTCCAGTGTTGAGCTACTGTACATGCTCAATTGCAGTAAATTGTAAACCTTTAGTGCTGGAGTTGTGGAAATTTGCAAAATGTTTTGAAACGTTATGTGTCTGGACACCGCGTCTAATATTACTAAGGTGTTCCAGAATGCGTGTTTTGATAGCTCTTTTTGTCTTTCCCACATATTGTAGCCCGCATGGGCATTCAAGGACATAAATTATATATTCCGTGTAACAGTTCATATATTGTTTTATTTTATAGTCCTCATTTCTGTTGTTACACTTAAATCCCTTTTTGTCTTGTTGTCTATATTCGCAGGCTTTGCAGGTTGAGCAACCATAAAATCCTTCTAATTTTGGAAACCATCCCTTATTTTTTGTTTCTAATTTTTTTAATGCACTAGGGGCAATCATATTTTTCAAATTTCTTGCTTTTTAAAAAATCACCTTTGGGTTTTTTGGGATTTCGCTTTTTAAAACTGGATCATTGAGCAGGACATGCCAGTGTTTATTTATTATTTTACTGATCTTATTTGCTTCCTTATTAAAAGTTGTTAAAAATGCTGTGTCAAAGTTTGTTTTTGTGTTGGTATCTTTATTAGTGGGCACTATTAGATCTTTGCTATTTAGACTCTTAGCTTTTACAAGTGCGGTATCCAGAATGTCTGTTTTGTAGTTTTTTTCTTTAAAGCGTTTTCTCAATATATCACATTGGTCATCAAAAACTGCTTCGTCAGTGCAGTTTCTGCGCATCCTTCTAAACTGATTATAAGGGACGTTATCCATCCATAGATGGTGGTGACAGCTGGTGCGTAGGATATAATTATTGCTATCAACTTCCTTAAAAAAGGACCTAGTTTTTAAAGAGCCGTTCTCTATATATATATTTAGATCTAAGTAATTAAGAGAGACTTTACTGGTTTGTGAAGTGAACTGTAAATTATACGTATTGGTGTTCATATTTGATAAAAACAAATCTAAATTCTGCTGGCCATCTTGCCAAATTAAAATAATATCATCGATGTAGCGCCGCCACAGGACAAAGTCCGCCCCCAGGACGCCACCTGTGATGTTCCTCCCAGATGTGATGTTCCTCCCAGAGTCCCATAAAAAGGTTGGCGTAGCTGGGGGCAAACCTCGTTCCCATGGCGGTGCCACATCTTTGAATATAAAATTCATTTTCAAACCAAAAATAGTTCTTATCAAGTATGAAGGATATACCATCAATGATAAATTGAGCTTGTGACTCTTTCAGTTCCGGATCTTGTCTAAGGAAAAAATCAACAGCTTCGCAACCCAAATTCTTTTCTATAGAAGTGTATAAAGATGCTACATCAATGGTAGCCATAATGTAGTCATCTTTCCAAATGAAGTTATCTAATAATTCAAGCACATCTGTGGTGTCCTTCAGATAGGATTTCAAAGATTTTACGTGACCTTGTAAAAAGGTGTCGATGTAGGCTGACAGATTAGATGTTAGTGAATTTATCCCGGAGATAATGGGTCTCCCGGGTGGGTTGTTTCAGACACTTATGAATTTTTGGCAATATATAAAATATTGGCAATTGTGGGTGATCATTAAATAAAAAATTATACTCATTGTCAGTTAGGATACCCAAATCCCTACCTCTATCCAAAAGTGCTTTTAGATCATTTATAAAAGTTTTCGTTGGGTTCTTTTTAAGGACTTCATATGTCTTTTTATCTCCTAGGAGGCGATGGGCTTCTTTGAGGTAATCCTCTCTATTCATAATGACAACCCCCCCTCCCTTGTCAACCTGTTTTATAACTATGTTGGTGACATTTGTTATTTCTTCCAGGGCAATCGTCTCTTCCTTGGTCAGGTTATTCCTAATTTTTGATTTATTATTCTTTGAGAGTTCCCCGAAATCCTTAATAATTAAATTATAGAAAACCTCAAGGTGGTTGCCCTTGTAGTAGGTAGGGTTAAAAGTGGATTTATTCCTTAGCGTCGTATGCTTGTATGCTTCGCTTTCCTTTTCCACAATGGGATTAAGATTAGACATCCTTGACTCAACATTTTTGCTCAAAAAAAACCTTTTGACAGTAAGTTTTCTAATGTATTTGTTAGCATCTACAAATAATTTGAAATTGTTAGGCCCACAAGTGGGTGCAAACGACAACCCCTTAGAGATTAGATTTAGTTGTGGTGTAGTTAGATCTACAGTGCTCAGATTAAAGATACTTCTATTCTTCTGAGAATTGGTTATTCTCTCTTTTTTCTTTCTTCTCCCCCGCTTTCCTCTCGGTTTCATTCCCCTTTGGGGTAGCTGTTCCCCTCCTCTTTCTCTGAGAGTGGGGTGAAAGGGTTTTTTGTTTCCCAAATGTGTGTGGGATCCTCCATCTCTAAAAAAATCACTTGTCCCAGTAGCTCCAATAGGAGAGCGGGATCTGCTAGGTTTAACTTGTCTTGCAGATTCATATCTATCTCTCTCCCTTTTCCTATCCTGTCTATCTTTTCTTAATTCCCTTTCTCTTTTCAATTCCCTCTCTTTTTGATGTTCTCTCTCTTTTCTTTCTCTCTCTTTATTTTCTTTGTCCTTTAAGTCTCGATTTCTTTTATATTCTCTATCTCTTTGGAGCTCTCTTTCTCTCTGTAGTTCTCTCTCCCTGTATTGTTCTTTCTCCTTCTGTTCCCTCTCCCTTCGTTGTTCTCTCTCTCCCTCCATATCTCTCTCCCTACGTCTCTCCCTCTCCATTCCCTGTTCCCTCTCTCTGCGATAATCCCTCTCTTTTTGTTGGTCCCTTTCTTTATTAAAGTTAGATTTGGATATAGAGTCTTTATTGGGGATATGGGATGGGGGCCTGGAGTCCTTATTATCTCTCCGTGGAGTTCTAGGTATAAAATGACGTTTATTGTCATGTGGATATGTGGGGTAGAATTTGGCAGCATGATGCTCAAAGGTATTTTGGGGACCTTTATCCAATCTTTCCTCAGATCTAATTATTTGCTGGTAGCTTTTCTTTTTCTTCCAGTCCCTCTGTTCCCCTCTTAGGTAGTCTCCCTCATCTCTTAGAAATTTGTTTGATTTACTTGTAAAGAGATCATTTTCAAGTTTATCAATTTTCCTTTTGAGTTCTCGATGTTTAACTTTAAATTCGGTAGTATCTTCTAAGTGAGCCAGTTTTTCCTCTATTATTGTGACCTCTTCATCAATTTTCTTAATATGTTTTTTATGCTGATTGATCAAAGAGTTAATGATTTATGTTGAATGTGAGTTATTCAAGTTAGGTCAGTATTGTGTCCAAATCCCTAAGTGTTACATTTTGAAAATCACTAATGTAAGCACTCAATATATTTAAATATTACACTCAGGTATAGTTTTACAGTAAAGATTTATATATTTTCTGGAAAATTATAGCAGAAACATATTCCAAATTATTGTTTTAATGTCTATGTTTTAACATGTAACATGGTTATTACAGTATCTGGAAAAGATTCAATAATACTCTGAGGTTCAGTCTGGATTATGCTGGGAAGTACTGTTTCTTATTCTGAAGAGAAATTGAACCTTAGGGGAAGGCTTGCCTTCACATGAAAAAAAAAGCTGTTATTTGCCATGTGTCATTGTTGCCTTATACTGTAGGTACAGCCGCAGGAGATACGAATCAAATGCATTGGGTAGTGTGTGCAGTCTTTGCATTTAGTAGAGCTTGAATAGAACATGCAAGTCTAAGAACGCTGAGGAATGATGGAGGCTTAGAATGGAAGAGAAAGTCCTTTACGGACGAAACGCGTAGGTGCGCTCCTACCATTGTTTTGTTTTGCACTGACCATTAAAGTACTCTTTTAATACTCATCCCTGCTTGGAGTTACCCTCATTTTGGCGATCCACTAGCTGGTATGCTGCCAAGAAACGCTGCTGTGCTCCTCTACACCTCTGCTGTTAGAATGGAAGATAGTGAAAATTATTTCATCAGAGTAGAGACAAACAATCCAAGGTCATTCACAGGCATGCAGCAGTATAATTTAAGGGTTTAGCAAAGGCAAAGTCCAAAAGAGATCTGAGGTATAACAATAAGCAGGCAGCAAATACTTAGCTGAGAGGCAGAGGTACAGTAACAGGAGCATGGACTGTTGAGAAAAAGAGTTTCAACGCAAGGAGTGTTACAAATCTTGATCTTAAATAGTCCCAATGCAGGAAGTTGGTGAGTCCTAGGTCGCAATGCCTATGGGAGTTGTAGTTTTCCTAATGTCTCCAGCCAGGTGGACATTAGCAGTACTGCATCATGAGGATAGAACAATTTGTGCCAAGCACTGATGAACAAGTCTAAAAGTATTCCCCTTCCTATTGGAGGCTCCTCGTAGCCAAGAACCAGGGAAAGGGAATCGTGGATAGTACTTTAGTGCCAACTGGTGAAAGGTACTGACTGGTGGCACTACGTCCAGGTTTTGGTCAGGGAAAATTCCTCCCTCGGTGTCAACATCTTCATAGTTGGATGAATCCTCACTGTTAGTGGAATATTTGGACTACTCACTAGCTGGTGCTCATAAATAGGACAGGTAGGCATCATGTAACTCCAGGTTATTTTATTTGCCACCTTAAGCGTTGCCCCCTGAGACTGACAAAACTGGTACTATTGATGTGGGACTGCCTCTTTCAGTGCTCAAAAAACCACATTAATTTATTGGATTCCAATCACTGGCAGTTGGGCCATATTCTGAATGCACATACTTAAGGGTTGTTGCAAGATTTGCCCTCAACGTAAATGGCAGAAAATATTGGACAGAAGCAACAACCTGTGGCCCTGGTTCAGATTGCTTCTCATCAGAATTGTATTAGTTCGAGTGAATTATAATCTCTCCGCAGTTTGACCTTTCCTGAGGCCGTGGGGTTGGTCGGCATTCCTTCTGTAAATCAATCTATGGGCCATGGTGCACTGACCAGATTATCCTCCAATGAAGATCTATTGAGGTTCCTCAACGAAAACTCACGTTTTACCATCGGGCAAAATAGTTTTTCCTGTAATTGGAGTGTTGGGAAAATGTTGAGAACATGTCCTTGTAGCCCACAATAGATGAACAATTTGGATTGGCAAAGTTGATTCCTCCCGAAAGTGTTACAGGGATTCAGGAATTTCCAATTTGCATGGGTTCAGGGGTCCCTGTCTGGGAAAATCTCGGTCTGTACTACAAAATGTTCGTGAGGGGTCTCCGCTTGTCCATCTGTGTTCAGCTTGTCATTCGAATAGCCTTGGTCTATTTGCAATGATACATCTATGAGACTGGTTAAAGTGGGATGAAGTGCAACTCGAGACAATTCATCCTTTAATTCATCCCTTCATTCATCTTTTAGTACCAGATGAAACAATGACGATAAACTACCATCAGTCCAATCAGTAGTTGCTGCAAGATTATGAAATGTGTCAATATAAAGTAAGTGAAGATATTCAAAGAACTTTGTTTCATGTCTAACAAGACATTCTCTCTACTTTGACTTGGGGTCTTTCCTTTAAAGGCCCCCCTTAATTATTTTTCAAAGTCTCTATAATAGTCATGGAAGCAGCTGTTTATGAATAATAGTGGTGAAGCCAAGGGCATGGCCTCTCCTATAAGGTTTATAAAAGACAATTTTAGCCCTTTCAGTAGCACAAGTAACGGTTTAAATAGAAATTTTACTGGCACTGCGTGAAAAAAAGGGAACTTTTTAGGGTTCCGCTGAATCGTTCAAGTAAGGGAAGATGGATGATATTTTCAGGTGATGCCACTGCAGCAACTGGAGCTGGAATAACTGGTTGCAGAAAAGCTGTCAGGTCCTCTTGGATATTTGCGTTCTCAGTACGCAGGGAACTACCCTCTGTCAGCAAAGCTTGTACTGAATCTGCCAGTTCTTTGAAGACAATCTGTTAACGTTTGTAGATCCATTTTCCTCCTGGAGCAAAATATAGTGTTGCAAGCTCTAGGAACGTTGGGGAATGAAAGAGGCTCAGGAAGGAAGATGATGAAAACAGAGTTTAATCAGAGCAAAGACAAGCCACCTAAGGTCATTCACAGACAGGCAGAAGTATAATTTAAGGGGTTAGGCAAAGTCCAGAAGAGATCTGAGGTCGTAACAGAGGTGCAGGCAGCAAATACTTATCTGAACATCAGAGGGAACAGTTGCGTGGAGTGTTTAGAAAAAGAGTTGCAGTTCCTGATCTTAAATATTGTAGGTCCCAAGGCAGAAAATGGATAAGTCCTAGGTCGCAATGCTTCCGGGAGTTGAAGTTTTCCTAATGTCTCTAGGCTGGTGGACATTAGTAGTACTGCTTCATGAGGACAGAAATAGATTCTTGCCAGGCGCCGATGAACAGGTCTGACAGCAAATTATGCAAGATTGGTCAGTATTGTGCCAAAATCCCTAAGTATTGAATTTTAGCAAGCACTCAATACATTGAAATATTACACTGAGGTACAGTTTAATAGTAACGTTTTTGAACTTTCTTCAAGTTAAACAACCATCATTTTGTATTTGCTGGAAGATAATAGTAGAAAAGTATTTTAAATTAATGTCTCTGTTTTAATATGTATCATGGTTATTATTTGAAAAAGGAGTTTAGAAGCAAGAGGGGTAGGGGAGCGTATGCAGTCTTTGGGCTGTTCTATACAGCATGCAGCCATGCGGCCGCACATTCCTATGCTAACACGCGTGCACGTGCCGCATGCTTTTCATGTATATAGAGACGGGAGCTGCAGGTTAGTGTATATGTGTGTGTGTATGTGTGTATATGTGTGTGTATGTGTGAGTATATGTGTGTGCATGGGTTGTGTGAGTGAAAGTAAGTCCTAGATAGATTTTTTTAAAGAAAAAAAAAAGTTAAATAAATATTTTTTTTTTGTTTTACAATCCTTGACCCACACACACACATCCATACAAACACACATCCACGCATACATAGATACATACATACATACATACATACATACATACATACATACATACACACATATACATACATTTGAGCGCAGGAAGCGGCGCAAAAAAGATAAATTTCTTCATCTTCGCCGCTTTCTGTCGGCTCCCCTCTCCCTGCCATGGGCGTGCGCGGCCCTTCTATAGAAAGGCTGACTGACGTCAGCCAACTGAAATTCCGCGCGCGCACAGCACTATAGAATGTGCCTTTGCCTATAGAAGGAATTTGGATAGAACATGCAAGTTACTGTAGGTCAGTATTGTGTCCAAATCCCTAAGTGTGGCATTTTAGCAATATCTAATATAAGCACTCAATACATTTAGGCACAGTTTTAGATTAACGTTTTAAACTTTATTTAAGTGAAACACCAATCATTTTGTATTTGCTGGAAGATTATAATAGAAAAGTAGAAAATATCGTTAGAGTAAATAAAAGCTTAGAGATATATAAAAAAAAAAAAAAGACTTTTTGAAATAATACAATCTTCTTCAGCCAACATCTTCTCCTGGCTGTCTCTTGTAGAGTTTCACCTGTGAAATATTTGTGTAAGTATAATTCAATAATAATTGAGAAGAAATAGATGTATGAATTACACTGTGCTCCTGCATCTACCGGTATGTGAACTGTACAGAACGCATATATGGTTCATATGTGGGCTGTAGGTGAACTCACACGGGATGGGATCGGAAAGATCTATTCATCTGCTAACTCCTTCAAAATTTGCTTTGCTGGAACATATCATTCCAAGATGTATCTAGGCTACAAGATTCTAATAATGCAATAATTTATGCTTAAACTAGCTTTGTGCCTGGCTTTGCCAGGGGAATGTAATATTGAATACATTTACCCGCCCCCCTTCCCCCCCCCCCCCCCGCTGCCGGCACATCTTCCCGGGCCCCTCTCCTCCTCCCCCCCCCTACTGCTGGGTATAGCGGGGGTGAGATTTGTCTCTGTCTGTGTGTGTGTGTGTATATGTGTGTGTCAGTCTCCCCCCGCTGCCGGAACATGTCCCAGGCCCCCCACCTCTGGCAGCACATCTCCCCGCGCTGCTGTGGCATGCCCCCCCCCCTGTACCTGCACCATACTGTGATGTCGCCCCCTGTACCTGCACCACATTGATGTCCTTCCCTGTACTGCAGCACACTGATGCCCCCCCTTGTACCTGCACCACACTGTGATTCCTTTCCCTGTACCTGCACCACACATTGATTCCCTCCCCCTGCACCTGAACCACACTGTGATTCCTCCCCCTGTACCTGCACCACACTGTGATTCCCTCCCCCTGCACCTGAACCACACTGTGATTCCCTCCCCCTGTACCTGCACCACACTGTGATTCCTTCCCCCTGTACCTGCACCACACTGTGATTCCTCCCCCTGTACCTGCACCACACTGTGATTCCCTCCCCCTGCACCTGCACCACACTGTGATTCCCTCCCCCTGTACCTGCACCACACTGTGATTCCCTCCCCCTGTACCTGAACCACACTGTGATTCCCTCCCCCTGTACCTGCACCACACTGTGATTCCCTCCCCCTGTACCTGCACCACACTGTGATTCCTTCCCCCTGTACCTGCACCACACTGTGATTCCCTCCCCCTGCACCTGCACCACAATGTGATTCCTTCCCCCTGTACCTGCACCACACTGTGATTCCCTCCCCCTGTACCTGCACCACACTGTGATTCCCTCCCCCTGTACCTGCACCACACTGTGATTCCCTCCCCCTGTACCTGCACCACACTGTGATTTCCTCCCCCTGTACCTGCACCACACTGTGATTCCCTCCCCCTGTACCTGCACCACACTGTGATTCCCTCCCCCTGTACCTGCACCACACTGTGATTCCCTCCCCCTGTACCTGCACCACACTGTGATTCCCTCCCCCTGTACCTGCACCACACTGTGATTCCCGCCCCCTGTACCTGCACCACACTGTGATTCTCACCCCCTGTACCTGCACCACATTGTGATTCCCTCCCCCTGTACCTGAACCACACTGTGATTTCCTCCCCCTTTACTTGCACCACACTGTAATTCCCTCCCCCTGTACCTGCACCACACTGTGATTTCGTCCCCCTGTACCTGCACCACACTGTGATTCTCACCCCCTGTACCTGCACCACACTGTGATTCCCTCCCCCTGTACCTGCACCACACTGTGATTCCCTCCCCCTGTACCTGCACCACACTGTGATTCCCTCCCCCTGTACCTGCACCACACTGTGATTCCCTCCCCCTGTACCTGCACCACACTGTGATTCTCACCCCCTGTACCTGCACCACATTGTGATTCCCTCCCCCTGTACCTGCACCACACTGTGATTTCCTCCCCCTGTACTTGCACCACACTGTGATTCCCTCCCCCTGTACCTGCACCACACTGTGATTTCGTCCCCCTGTACCTGCACCACACTGTGATTCCCTCCCCCTGTACCTGCACCACACTGTGATTCCCTCCCCCTGTACCTGCACCACACTGTGATTCCCTCCCCCTGTACCTGCACCACACTGTGATTCCCTCCCCCTGTACCTGCACCACACTGTGATTCTCACCCCCTGTACCTGCACCACATTGTGATTCCCTCCCCCTGTACCTGCACCACACTGTGATTTCCTCCCCCTGTACTTGCACCACACTGTGATTCCCTCCCCCTGTACCTGCACCACACTGTGATTTCGTCCCCCTGTACCTGCACCACACTGTGATTCCCTCCCCCTGTACCTGCACCACACTGTGATTTCGTCCCCCTGTACCTGCACCACACTGTGATTCTCTCCCTCTCCTCACTCTGCTGCGCTCTGATCACAAGTCTCCCGCCTGCCTCCTGCCCATCACACCCGGGCCCGGCGCAGCTGACATCAAGCTACGTAAAAACCCCGCTCCGCCGATGTCATAACTCTGTCTTGGATCCCTGTAACACCGGCCCTGTCTCCTCCCCACTGAGCTGCTGCAGCGACGCTCCTCCTCCTGCACCGACAGCCCGTCACAGGATTGCTAACCCCGTCATCCCTGTTGGTACATCTCCCCCTGCTGCCAGCACATCTCCCTCCCCTCCCCCCCACTGGCACATCTCCTCCCCCTCCCCCGCACATAATCCAGGCAAGGTCACGCCCCCTCCCTTAGTAGCGATGCCCCCGCCCCTGCGCTAACAGATTTGCAGGACACCCAAGGGAAACTTAGAATGTCCATAATTTGGGAGGTGAGTGACATTGGAAGCTCAAAATAGTTGTGTTGACCTACAAATCCACTGCAGAATGTCCAGTGAAAGTTTTGTTGTGCTACGTGGTGCCGTTTGTGAGATTTTGATACTTCTGACATACATACAAACAAACAAACAGACACTTAGAATTATAGTATAGATTATGTCAAATAGAATTCTTCCAACCTTTTTTGTTATTCTCGTAAAATGAGTAGTTGGTAGTAATATAATGATAGATTTCAGAGATGCTTACCCTCTTATCTGAACCTTCCTGAATGGAAAAGAATATCAGAGTTGCGTAGCTATAAGAGCTCTCGGTTCATGCTCTTCAGTACGTGTCTCTGCTATGTTGGAAAAATGGTCTGAGAAAGCAAATTCTCCAGCTTCTTTTCATAAAAGTACAAGGTATGTAAAGTACAAGGTCATAACAAACAAAGACATGATACAGAATGTTTCAAACTAGATATTTCTAGTGACATTGTTATATTTTATCTTTTGTAGGAACACGTGTGAAGTTTTTGTCAGGCATGAGCAAAAATATTTGGTGCGCAGACACATATATTTGAACCACAATGCACCCGGCTTCAGTGCTCTTACTGCTAAGCGGCTTCATCAGCCAATTTTAAATTATAGCTGTGTCCCTTATACTTTAAAAAAGGCCTGCATCATGCTTTCATTACAACTTTGTGCTGCTTAACCATTGCACACTTTACTTCATCTTTTCCAAAAACATAAAAAGTAGGAATTAATTATAATTGAAATAAAACTTTTCTGTCTTTATTTATTTAATGGCCCTCTTCTTGGATGGAGGTGGCATCAGTCCTGAAGTGGGTGGGGACCTCTACCTTTTGGTCTGAGCTAGAGAATGGGTCAGAATCGGGGTCCATCTGAGCAGTGGATGGGGACTCCTCCTTTTCCTCTTTACATTGGAGGAGTAGTATACAACATTTGGAATGCAGTTTTAAAAGAAAACAAGTAATTCAATACACATTCTACATATGAAAATAGAACTTAGCACAAAGACAGTGATACATACGGATCAGTGTAGAGAATCTACCAGTCTCTATCGCGTCTGTAACAGAGGATTTGTCCATGTTCAAAAAGGTGCCTCTAATCCAGCAGTGTGGTGGTTAACTGATGGTAGTCAATTAACCAACACCACCTGGCTGATTAGAGGTTGGTTAGAAAAGCCTGCCTTTGAGACAGGAAAAGAGATTCCTTTGTCGACAACTGGGCTGACCAATGAAACAGACAGAGCAGAGGTTCCTGAGTCTCACAGATGAGACTGATAGAGGGATCACAGATGTCTGGAGCTCACAAGACTTCTACACCTGAATGCGGAGATAACCCGAGGAAAAGGCAGCAACCCAGGAAAGAAAGAAGCCTTCCCCCTACAACTACGAGACAGATAAGACTTTTCTTATAAGACTGATTATCTATGTCTGTCTATACATATATAAATGTCTCTATGATTTGGGTTGGTGAATCGCTGGACTACAAGTGTAAATATATTCCAACGTGGAGCAGATTTTGTTTGTGGATTTGAACATGTTTGCTGTGTTTAAAGCAACAGGCGCAATAAAGCCTTATTTAATTTCACCTTAAACCAGTCTCCATTACGTACCTTTGCACACATCTCTTAAGGCGTCCCTCATAGTTGCCTTCCTCCTCCTTCAGCCACTGTGGGATGTATTTTTCAAGGTTGGTGCCAAGGAGGCCATCACGGATCCTCCTGCTTGTCGCTGAGCCATAGCAGGAGGAGCATGTTCGTTCAGCCAGTGTCCCTTCACAAAACAAAGTAATATGAGAGTTTAAACACAACAGTATATTGTATATATAATTTGTACATAAACACACACAACATGCAATTATTAGAGTACTGTAGGTATTATATTCACATTCTGGTAGTGAAAAATAACATCCATCGGGTCCCAAAACTCCAATGGGAACTCCTGGCGCATGAATGTGTTGATGCTCGGTGGGGTCCCTGCAAGCTCTGTGGGGCATAGTCACCTGGCTGCCATAAGGAAGGATTCTAACATTTATAGACATTTATAGTGACATTGTTACATTCCATATTGTATAGAAACACGTGTTCATTTCTTGTGCCGTTCACCACAGGCAATGACAAGGATTTTCTGCGTGCTATCTACCAGACACAATACTTAATTGCAATTACATAAATAAACCCCACAAATAATTCTGCAGGCTTACCGCCACCGGCTCGCAGCTGAGCCCTGGTGAACAAAAAAAATATAGGGCTTTATTAAATATCCGTCAATATCAATAATGCTTCATAGACATTGTAATACTTCACACTTAAATGATAACCTGTGGCAAATTATAATATGCAAGACTACATCCCCTTTGTAGCTCTCACTCTTATGTTAGGGAAGTAATTGTAACACGTAGCTCACTACAAACGAAGCGCGACCGCGGTGCTGAGGTAGCGAATTGAGAAACGCCAACCCACAGCCACGCGGGCGCATCTAGGATGTAGATTGGTCGTGCAAGCAGGATCAGGGTTAGAGAGTGTAGAGTAGTCGTATTGTCACGGGAGACTCCTGTGGCGGGTAGGATCTCGGTGGCCGGAATAGCACGAGCATAGTAGGGGTCACAAGCAGGGGTCCGAGGCAGGCGGCAGGTAGCGAAGTCAGGTAACAAGCAGGGGTCCGAGGCAGGCGGCAGGTAGCGAAGTCAGGTAACAAGCAGGGGTCCGAGGCAGGCGGTAGGTAGCGAAGTCAGGTAACAAGCAGAGGTCGGCAACGAGGAGACTGGAACAGGACAGGCAGGGCAGGACAGGGACTGAGAACAGGGAGCAGGGACTGAGACCGGGGAGCAGGAACAAACAGGGACAAGCCAGATTACTAGCAAGGGCTTTTACTGTGAACAGACTCAAATACAGGTACAGGTACAGGGAACAGATCAGGAATCAAAGACAGGCATGTGCATAGGAGTCTGACTTGAAGCAAAGGCAAAAGCAACAGACAGGAAGCAGAGCTATAAAGGACAGAGACAGGAGCAACAAGAAGACAGACAGGCAGACAGAGGAACCCAGAGGAAACAGAAGGCAGCAGCACACCCAGTGGACAAAGAAGCTATGGCTAGGCAGAAGGTCTAGGCGACCCTGACATTACTCCCCCCTCTCGAGAGCGTTCTCCGGACGATCCTCCAGGCTCTTCCCGGAGGCCTTGATGAAAAGTGGACTCAAGGTGACCCACCTCTGGTGGTTTGTCAGCGGGCAGAGGGTACTCCACAGGTACATTGGTTGCTGCAAGGAACCTCCGAATGGGTGCGTTCAACCCAAAAGCAGGGACAGAGACATCAGGAATGTGGGCATCAAGGACGGCTGCAGCTTTTCCACATGAGTCATTGGGGACACAGAGTTCGCTCTCCATGATCTCCTCTTGCGACTGCCGTTTCATGGCACCACCCAATGAAAAACCAGCTATTCGAGTTTTCAGCTCTTGAAGCTGTCCTTCTGCACTTCTTTTCCCACTCAAAGCAGTTGTCAGTTCAACTCTTTTGGAGTTGAGTCGCGACTCCATATCTCCCAGCTGACTCAGAGTAAAGCTTAGATATGTTGCATCTTCTTCATTTCTGATCTGCAGCTGCCGGTACTCCTCCCGGGCATTGTACAGCTCCAGCTGCAGCCGGACCTTATCACGGGCTGTGTGGTCCAATAATTTGCAGGCATCAGCCATTTTGACCTCATAGCGCTGTGTCAGGCCAGCCACTTGACAGACGGACACCTTCTCTCTCTCCTTTTTGGCAAGCTGTGTCTTGAGCTCAGCCATCTGCGCCTGCAGCGCTGTGAGTTGCTGAGATGTGTGTTCAGTTGCTAGCTGTAGCTCTTCCTCCAGCGAGGCTCTGGTTATGCTCAGTGTGGCCTTCAGCTCCTCATGCTGTTCTTTGGGGACACACTGGGTACTCAAATAATCTTGCAGCATCTTTATTTTGTAGGCAATCTGGAAACTTTCTTCCTGCAGAACTCGCTGCTTTTCTTCAGCATTCACCCATTTCTCCTTGGTGTCCTGCAGATGTGTACGCAGTTCTCGCAACTGACTCTGCAGCATATTTTCTGCTTGTGTGCGCCGCTCCAGGGAGACACGTTCTTCTTGCAGCACTCTCTCTGAATTCTGCAGTGCTGTCTGCACGTCTAACTTTTCCTGGGCCAACTGTTTCTTCTGCTCTCCTAATTCATGGAGTTTCTTATCTTCTTCTCTGACTTGGACATAGAGATTCTTGCACTCTTGGGTTACAGTTTCAAAACTGATATTTAACCCTTCGAAGATTTCTCTCAATGAACATAGTTCTGTGTTGAAGTGGCAACTCTTCTCCTTAGTGGCTTCCAGCTCTGTAGTAAGCCTGTGAACCTCTTTCTGAGATGCTTCCAGTGCTGCGTCAACTTGAGCCATGAAAGTCTGGTACTGGGCAGAGTCAGCGTAGGCCTTCTCCAGCTTACTTGACAAGATCACCCTGTCATTCTCCAACTGATATTTTTCTTTTCCCAGTCACCCTCTGCTTTTTCCAGCGCTAATTGCATCCTTGACTTTTCTTCTATCAATAGTCTCATCTCCTCTTCTGATTCATGGAGTCTTTTATATCCTTCACTGGCTTGGACAGAGAAGTTCTTACTCATTTGGTTTATAGTTTCAAACCTACTATTTAACTCTTCGGAGGCGTCTCTCATAGAACGTATCTCTGTTTTCAAGTAGCATCTCTCCTCCCGAACGACTTCCATCCCTTTTTTGAAGTAGCAAATCTCCTCCTGGGAGATTTAAAGCTCTGTATTAAGCCTGTCAATTTCCTTCATAGAGATTTCCAGGAATTCGTTACTTTTAGAAGCGAGGCGCCGATTCTAAGCAGCATCAGCATATGCCTTCTCCAGCTCACCTGACATGACATCCAAGTCACTCTCCAACTGGTGCTTTTCTTTTTCCTGGAGAACACACTTAGCAATTGCTGAGGAAAGACAGCTCTGTAGTGCAGCGTTGGCTTCTTGCTCCTTATCTAAACGTCCATAAAGACAATCAATCGCTTTCTGTGCAGCTTGAAGCGTCTGAGTAGGGGCATCTTTCTTTTCTTCCACTATTCTTGGGATACGTCTGTGAGTTGCCTTAAGCTGCAGCATATCTCTTTCATCAAATGCAAACTCTGAGGTTAAATTTTCATTCTTAATTCCTTCTGCAACTTCCACAGTAATGCCTCCCTTCTTTTTCTTCTTCTTCCTTGCTTTGAGAAGCTCTGAAGAATCAGTGGTACTGTGTTCACATTTACTGCTCAAGACTGTTTGAGTGGGAGCCATAATTTCAGACATGGGGAAACCACACTTCCCAAGAAACCAGTAAAGAGGAAATATGTTTTTAAAGCAGAAGCATAAGAATGAACAACAGGAATATTAGACACAGAGAGACACAAGATAGGAGAACTGACCTTTTGAGACTTTAGCATCAGTCACAGAGATTTATAAATGCAAGGAAAAAACATAGACAGAGAAACCTGTAGTTATATCTGAAACTTTAGAAATCAGGCATAGGGATATCATACAGACAGAGAGAACCTGCAGTTTAAATCTGAAACTTTAGACATCAGACATAGGAATATCAGACAGAGAACCTTGCAGTTAAATCTGAAACCCTTGATATCAGGCGTAGGGATATCACAGGTTACAGAGAAACAAACTTTAGGGGAACTTGCAGGTAAACCTGAAGCCCTAGAACCAATCATAGGAAGAAATACAGATTGCTGTGATTTTTCCTGCATGCACTAACAAAATAATGGAAGCACTCTTGTCTTTTGAAATGGGAACCCTGTGAACCCTGTGGTCCAACCAGGGATGCAGAGACAAGCCTTGTCCAGGAAATGAAAAGTCAGAGTCTAAAAAGGTGGCAACAGGTACTGCAAGGGTTAACCCAGGCACTGCACAAAAAGAAAAATCTCAAAGAAAGTTGCAATAGTCTCTGCAGCAACAGTTCTAGTCTCAGCAAAAATGTTTTTTTTTTTTTTTTTTTCCGTTATGAATGCAATAATTCTTGCAGAACACTTAGAAGCAAAAAAAAAAAACCTTCCCAACTGGGATTTTCCAAAAAAGAAACGAAAGTACTTATCTTCCACCATGCGGATGTGGTCTGCTGCAGCAGGCAGGAAAGGGTACAGGCAGAAGAAGAATCTGTTCCAGCGAGATCCAGAAGTGGCCTTTGCTTTCTGTCACGGGAGACTCCTGTGGCGGGTAGGATCTCGGTGGCCGGAACAGCACGAGCGTAGTAGGGGTCTGAAGCAGGGGTCCGAGGCAGGCGGCAGGTAGTGAAGTCAGGTAACAAGCAGGGGTCCGAGGCAGGCGGCAGGTAGTGAAGTCAGGTAACAAGCAGGTGTCCGAGGCAGGCGGCAGGTAGCGAAGTCAGGTAACAAGCAGAGGTCGGCAACGAGGAGACTGGAACAGGACAGGCGGGGCAGGACAGGGACTGAGAACAGGGAGCAGGGACTGAGACCGGGGAGCAGGAACAAACAGGGACAAGCCAGATTACTAGCAAGGGCTTTTACTGTGAACAGACTCAAATTCAGGTACAGGTACAGGGAACAGATCAGGAATCAAAGACAGGCATGTGCATAGGAGTCTGACTTGAAGCAAAGGCAAAAGCAACAGACAGGAAGCAAAGCTATAAAGGACAGAGACAGGAGCAACAAGAAGACAGACAGGCAGACAGAGGAACCCAGAGGAAACAGAAGGCAGCAGCACACCCAGTGGACAAAGAAGCTATGGCTAGGCAGGAGGTCTAGGCAACCCTGACACGTATATACTTGCCAGGTCAGGATTGGAGAATAGCGGATCGTTGAGGTACTTTGCCAAGTTCAGGATTGTAGAAGAGCGGATCGTCGGGGTACTTTGCCAAGGTCAGGATTGTAGAAGAGCGGATCGTCGGAGTACTTTGCCAAGGTCAGGAGCGGAGAGAAGCGGAGTCCAAGTAACTAGCAGGGTTCAGGCAACAAAGGGTTAATCAGGCAAACAAGGCAAAACAAGGTATCAGGAACAGAATGCAGCAAGGCACGGCGTCACACTGACTATGCTCAGCAAAGGTAAGCTGGAAGTGCAGGGTATATATAGGAGGAGGCTCCAATAGCAAGCAGGGGCGGAACCAGGAAGTGAATCGTCATAGGCTGCGGTACATGCAGGTGCGTCCAATGATGCAGCCGATCAGGTAGGAGGTTGCTTGCAGCCTGCACATGTCACAGGGTTCAGAGGGCGGGACTTGGAGTGTGTGATACTCCCACGCCGGTTCCTTGAGACATCAGAGCGGGGGCGGAGCCTGGAACGCGCGTCACTGCCATGCTGGTGTTGTTTACCAACAGAGCAGGGACGGAGCCTACCACGCGCATCAGCGGGGAGACTAAACGAGCGCCCACGACGTACAGCCAGGTGAGGGACGCCGGAATGACGAATCCTCACCATACCCCCCCCCCCCCCTCTAGGAGCGACCTTCGGGCGACTCCATGAAGGCTTATACGGAAATTTGGAATGGAAGTTACGGATCATCCTTGAAGCATGAACATGATGACTAGGAACCCAGGATCTTTCCTCTGGGCCGTAACCCTTCCAGTGTACCAAATACTGTAATGAGCCTCTTGAGAACTTTGAGTCCAGAATGGATTGTATTTCATACTCAGGTTGGCCTTGTACCATATGAGACAAAGTGGGAGGCGAATGAACCGAGTGAGTATTCTGGATGACTGGCTTAAGCAACGAGACGTGAAAAACGGATGGGATCCGCATAGAAGGAGGAAATGCGAGGCGATACGCCACAGGATTAATCCTTTCTGAGATAGAAAAAGGACCGAGAAATCTATGTGCAAACTACATAGACGGTACCTTCAGCCTTATGTTCTTGGATGAGAGCCAAACCTTGTCGCCAATCTTGTATTCCTGAGCAGGTCTACGGTGGTGATCAGCCTGGGTCTTCTGCCTATTGGTAGCAGTCTTGATATTTGCCTGAACCTTTTACCAAAGATCTTGCAATGCTTTAATCCTGTCGTCTGCCACGGAAACCCCTGATGAAGATACGGAGAGACGGAGTGTAGAAGGATGGAACCCGTAGTTTACAAAAAATGGGGATTCCAGAGTAGATCCACTTTGTGCGTTGTTATAGGCGAATTCTGCCCAGGGCAAAAGTTCAGACCAGTCATCTTGGGAATCTGAAACAAAACATCTTATGTATTGCTCTAGGGACTGATTGGTCCTTTCAGTCTGACCATTCATCTGTGGGTGGTACCCGGAGGAGAAATGTAGAGAAATGCCTAGTTGTAGGCAAAAAGAACGCCAAAAGCGAGACACAAACTGAGAACCCCTATCAGACACGATAACCAGGGGTACTCCGTGAAGTCGAAAGATCTCTCTGATGAATACATCGGACAGTTTGGAAGAATTGGGAAGACCATTGAGAGGTATAAAGTGGGACTGCTTAGAAAATCGATCCACGACCACCAGGATTGTATTCATGCCCTTGGATACTGGTAAATCCACAGTGAAATCCATGGACAGGTGTGTCCATGGTCGGTTGGGAACAGGAAGGGGCTGGAGAAGTCCTGAAGGAAGATTCCTGGGAGTCTTAGTCCTGGCACAAGTTGGGCACGCGGCTACGAAGTCCTTGACATCTTTCTGAATCCCGGGCCACCAAAATGTTCTGGGTGACCAGCAGCTCTGGAGGAGTGGCTCCATTGGAGAACTTTCCTGCGGTGCGTAGGAGAAGTATACAGAAGACCCTCTGGAATATTGAGGTCTGCAAGGGTGTGATCTTGTTGTCGTACAATATCTTTGAGAACGTTGAAGGTGGTTGCAGAAAGAATCCACTTAGCAGGGAGAATAGGCCTTTGTTGGTCCTCGGATTTATCGTCCGAAGAGAATTGTCGGGAAAGGGCATCAGCCTTGACATTTTTTGTTCCAGGCAGATATGATATTATGAAATTGAATCTTGAAAAGAATAATGACCATCTGGCTTGACAGGCTCCAAGACGACGTGCCCCTTCAATGTATAACAGATTTTTATGATCTGTTAAGATAGTTATGGGATTCTCAGTGCCCTCCAGAAAATGTCTCCATTCTTCTAATGCTAATTTCACAGCCAGGAGTTCCCGATTCCCGATATCGTAATTGCACTCAGCGGAAGAAAATTTTTTGGAGCAAAATGCACAGGGATGCAATCTGGATTGAGGATTCTTCCTCTGGGGAAGGACAGCACCAACACCGACGTCTGATGCATCTACTTCTAGGGTGAAAAGCAGCTTAGGATCAGGATGAGTAAGGATAGGGGCGGAGACAAATGCACTCTTAAGACGAGAGAAGGATTGAATGGCCATGGGAGGCCAAGAAGTAGGGTCAGCTTCTTTCTTGGTCAAGGCAGTAATAGGAGCTACCAACGAAGAAAAGTTCTGGATAAATCTACGATAATAGTTCGAAAATCTGAGGAACCGTTGAATGGTTTTGAGAGTGGTGGGTTGAGGCCAATCCAGTACCGCTTTGACCTTAGCAGGACCCATAGTAAGTCCAGTGTTGGAGATAATGTATCCAAGGAAAACGGTGGAGGCTTGGTGAAATTGACACTTCTCGAGTTTGGCGAAGAGTCGGTTTTCTCTTAGGCGAAGAAGTACCTGCTTTACATGGGACACATGTTCTTTTTTGGATTAGGAGAAAATCAGAATGTCATCTAAATAAATGATCACAAAAAAGTTGAGAAGGTCCCGAAAGATTTCGTTGACAAAATCCTGAAACACAGCTGGGGCATTACACAGACCAAATGGCATGACTAAGTACTCGTAATGTCCATCTCTGGTGTTAAAAGCAGTTTTCCACTCATCACCCTGGCTTATCCTGATGAGGTTGTAGGCTCCACATAGATCCAATTTAGAGAAGATATTGGCACCTTGTAGGCGATCGAAGAGCTCAGATTTAAGAGGAAGAGGGTAACAATTCTTAATAGTGATTTTATTGAGACCCCAGTAGTCGATACAAGGGCGTAAAGAACCGTCTTTTTTCTTCACGAAAAAGAAACCGGCACCCGCAGGAGAAGTAGAGTTACGTATGAAACCTTTCTGGAGATTCTCAGTAATATACTCTCGCATGGCCTTGGTCTCAGGCAAGGACAAAGGGTAGGAAGCCCCTCTGGGGGGAGAAGAACCCGGGAGTAGTTCAATGGGGCAATCGTATGGACGATGTGGGGGTAGTACCTCAGACTTAACTTTATCGAAGACGTCGCTGAACTCTGCATACTCCTCAGGCAAAAGTACCCTTTCCTTTGCCTCGGCCGGGGTAGTACCACAAATGCTACTGGATTTAATGTTACAGTTCTTGGTACAAAAAGAGCTCCAGCCAATACACCTGAGGACTATGAATCTGTAACCAGGGAAGGCCAAGGATTACGGCTACGGAAGGCATATGAATCACATTAAATTGGATGTCCTCCAGGTGATCAGTACCTGTCTTGAGATGAAGTGCCTGGGTCTCCAGTAAAATAGAGGCCGGCTGAAGCGGTCTTCCATCAATGGCCTCAAGTCCAATAGGTTTCTTCCTAGGTATGAGGGGGATATTGTGACGTTCAGCAAAGCCTTGATCTATAAAGTTGCCCCCAGAGCTGAAATCGAGAAAGGCCTGGGTGGAAACACGAAACCCATTCCCAGATAGAGTGATGGGAAGAAGGATTCTAGAAGGGTTATCAACAGAAATAGGAGAGAGAGAAATGGTTCCCAGTGAGACTCCCCTAATTCTCATGGGAATTTCACGTTTTTCTGGCTTATTGGGACAAGAGTAGGTCAGGTGTCCAGGTTGTCCGCAATATAGACACAGACCCGCATTCAGGCGACATGTTTCTCTAATTTGGAGAGACTCGTACCTCCCAGTTGCATGAGTTCAGAAGTATCCATTGAAGGAGATTCCGTCATGCTCACCTGGACCGGAGTGATTCTGGGTGAGGATGATCTGCGGTGTACTCTCTCTGCTTTCCTTTCCTGAAGATGGTGGTCCACTCTGATGCAGATGGCGATAAGGTCCTCCAGATCCGTGGGACGGTCGAAAGTTGCCAATTCGTCCTCTAGGGTTACAGAGAGGCCCTGCCAGAATGCAGCAGACAAAGATTCATTATTCCAATCCATCTCTGCGGCCACGGTTCTAAACTCAAGTGCATATTTTGCCACAGGACGATTACCTTGAGATATATAGAAAAGGGTAGAAGAAGATGCCTTGCGACCAGGCATGTCGAACACCCTACGGAACTCCCCGGTAAAGGCTCCGATGTCCTGAGTGAGATCAGACCTTCGTTCCCAGATAGGAGAAGCCCAGGCAAGTGCGTCATCTGTGAGGAGAGAAATAATGTGCGCCACTTTGACGCGTGGAGAGGTGAAGCGGCAGGAGTTTATCTCAAATTGAATGAAACATTGATTCAAGAACCCCCGACATTCTTGGGGGTCCCCTCCATAACGGTTGGGCGTAGGTAACCGGGGTTCGTGGAAGGAATGAGGAACGGACATAACTTCCCCAAGAGTGGCAGAACTAGGAACAGGCTGGGATTCATGTACAGAGAGAGCGAGAGTTTTAAAATTCTCCTGGATAGTTTGCATATGATGGTCATAAGATGCAAGTCTTTCCTCAATATTGGACAGGACATTGGCGTGCGTGCTCAGGACTCTTCCTACCTTAGCGGGGTCGAAGTTTGTGTGGCTGAGCATACTGTAACGCGTAGCTCACTACAAACGAAGCGCGACCGCGGTGCTGAGGTAGGGAATTGAGAAACGCCAACCCACAGCCACGCGGGCGCGTCTAGGATGTAGATTGGTTGTGCAAGCAGGATCAGGGTTAGAGAGTGTAGAGTAGTCATATATACTTGCCAGGTCAGGATTGGAGAATAGCGGATCGTTGGGGTACTTTGCCAAGTTCAGGATTGTAGAAGAGCGGATCGTCGGGGTACTTTGCCAAGGTCAGGATTGTAGAAGAGCG
Organism: Ascaphus truei; assembly: GCF_040206685.1. Classification (NCBI taxonomy): domain Eukaryota; kingdom Metazoa; phylum Chordata; class Amphibia; order Anura; family Ascaphidae; genus Ascaphus; species Ascaphus truei. Next base: position 167,182,101 of record NC_134487.1, on the reverse strand, counting down.
GATCGTCGGAGTACTTTGCCAAGGTCAGGAGCGGAGAGAAGCGGAGTCCAAGTAACTAGCAGGTTTCAGGCAACAAAGGCTTAATCAGGCAGACAAGGCAAAACAAGGTAACAGGAACAGAATGCAGCAAGGCACGGCGTCACACAGACTATGCTCAGCAAAAGTAAGCTGGAAGTGCAGGGTATATATAGGAGGAGGCTCCAATAGCAAGCAGGGGCGGAACCAGGAAGTGAATCGTCATAGGCTGCGGTACATGCAGGTGCGACCAATGATGCAGCCGATCAGGTAGGAGGTTGCTTGCAGCCTGCACATGTCACAGGGTTCAGAGGGCGGGACTTGGAGTGTGTGATACTCCCACGCCGGTTCCTTGAGACATCAGAGCGGGGGCGGAGCCTGGAACGCGCATCACTGCCATGCTGGTGTTGTTTACCAACAGAGCGGGGACGGAGCCTACCGCGCGCATCAGCGGGGAGACTAGAGGAGCGCCCACGACGTACAGCCAGGTGAGGGACGCCGGAACAGTGAATCCACACAGTAATAGACTTATCTGCGCTTTGTCCTCTCTGTAGGTTTCACTCTTATGCTGGGGAAGACTTTAGCTTGTTACCCGCAGGGTTAACCTGGCAGTCTTTTGCATAGAGTTAGTGCTTTCTTGAATACACTTCAGGTTACTGAATTAGGAACCCGCTTCTGAGTACTGCATACTTCTTCCATACCTATCTGATCAGGATTGCGGTACGGACCTTCTGGTTGGGCCGATCCAAACATATACTGGAGTTACTAACACTGAGAACTCCTTTTCTAAAAGCATGCTTCCTCCTGCTCAATAGTGAAAAAAATCTTGGACCCATACTTCTTGCACTTACTTAAAGGAGCACATACCTTAAATGAAAATGACAAAGGTTGACAGGACACATCTTAATACATTAATCTATGAACACAAACCAATTTACAGAACTAACGGTGAGGCTCCAGTCTGAGCTCTGAAGAACCTGTTTTTTGAACATTGGATAGAGCTATATTTACCCTTCTATCTCCCGATAGTGACATCACTGGTCAAAAGACATACAGTATAAGGGACTGCATAGTCATCCTACAGTACATCACATGACAGGGAGGGAAGTATCCTGTGTGGGAAAAAAAATAGCATTGAAACTAAAGAAGAAAATATAACAAAGTTAAAAAAAGATAACAACTGAATAATAATACAAACTTGTTTGAAATTATTAATCATTACAGCCTACAAAATTAGTATCCAAAATTAGCACTTGGGTGACAATCTGTATGTTGATCCAAACTGTTTCTCTGTTGTAATTACATAAATCTGCCCCCTATCACCCTCCCTCTATTGTTGGTGTCTACTGCTTCGATACAATTTACAAAATTTCCGCAAATGGGCCAAAACACAGTGTTTAAGCTATTCATTTTCTATATTTCTCTTGTATGCAAGAAATTTGCACTTCAGGGTTCCTTTGTCTGTCTGACATATTGTTTTTGATACATAAAACAATTACCAAAAAGTGCTAAAATTGCACAATAATCACAGATAGCAGCTATAAAACTATATTGATTAGCCTAAAGTAATTACTTGGGGTGGATAGCCATCATTGGTAGATGCGTCTCCTGAAAGAGTTCTCCCCACTCTCAGGATATAGAAGATAGTGTATTGTTATGGATTAGAAGAGCACACACCATTACAATGGTGCAGATCATTTTATTTAAACAGTTACAAATCTAAACAGAAAAAATGTCCATTCACATGTTAAAGTGCTGTCATCCAGCACACAGACACAGCGTTTCACACCACAAATGATGTCTCTTTTTCTGCTGTCTCTACTGCCTCTGTACTCCCCTCCTAAGGGTAGAGTCCCCTTGTGCTGGAGTGGATCCGCCGAGTCGCTCACACGCCTGTTCACTTCCGGATTCGCCGGGTTGACCCTCCGATGTAAGGCTGAGTCCCCGCTGGCGCTGAGCGCGCTCATGCTCGGAGAGCGCGTGGGGGATGGGGGAGGGGGGGCATTGAGCGCCCTGGAAAGTTAGATTTTTTTGTTTATATAAGTGCCGAGCACCTGTGTGTGCCCGTGCACGAGCACACACGCACCGCGTGAGCAGAGACTTACATATATCAGCGCTAGTGGGGACGCAGCCTAATGGAGTAGACACAGGAAACTTCAGTAGTATTGTTTTTGACATTGACATTCTATTCTATACACTGAGATGTTATTACCGTTTATAAACTTTAAAATCGTATTTTATACCCGTCACTGTGTTGTTGTTTTTATAGGTGTCCTCAAATGTATAGGTGATACAGCATGCATTATTACATTTATAGCAAACCATTTGTTTTGAGGAGAACCATGAAAACTCCTTGTGACACATACTACTGTTTCTCCACGTGTGAGGCATGTTGCTAATGCAGTATTCCTTTTGGTCAGTGGTAGTTCATTGCATAAGGCAGGGCTTTTCTGATAACCAATTCCTAAAACACTTGGTGAGTCATTTATCAAAATGTCCCAGCACTAACGGCTCTTATGGTTAATGCAATGCCCTTTCCGGACGGAAACTGCTCTTAAAACTGCATTAGTGAGCATTGAAGAAGCATGTTAGCACTTAACAAGGTGTTAGGTAGGCGACAACATCTACTGAACTATTTTTTTCCTAGTGTCTTATTGAATACTAAAGAGTAAAGCTGAAAATATTTTAAATCCTCCAGAGTTTTGAAAAACATAAATGTTATATTTTTATTAGCATGTAAGTTGTTATGGACCAGCTTAACAAATTGCTTCAGCAATGCACAGTACAATAAACACCCCATACACATACAGGAATAATTCAGTTTTGCCTAATTGGCTTCTTGCTTGTAATCTTTATGTGCATTTACAAATTAAATCTTAAATTAAACATGAAGGTTTTGAAAATGAGCTAAAATGTGCTAGGGACAAAATTGTGTTACAGACCCAAAGCCATTCTTCATGTGAGGCTATATCTGTATTATACAGGTGTACCTTGTACTGAATCAGAAGGTGTACTGCACCGACACACTTTATTCGAGCAAATACCCAGTATGTACCTGGCAGATACCTGGAATGCGCCGCTCCTCACCTCTGACATGCCCCGTTGTGTTTGCCTTCCCAGCCTGCGTTCATGCCTGGCTGACGGGCGGCTGATCTGTTAAATGATAATGATTAGGATTTAATAGGCTGCAATGCTTCGCGTGTCTACCAGATGGCATAAATTCATGAATTGTAATGCAGTATATATATATATACTGTGCAGTATTGCAGCCAGCGGGAATAAAATGCTTCAATCCCTGCCTGGAAAATAACCCAATGCACTCGGGCAGAAAACAGTCACAAACCTCAATACACCCGGGTATACCCGAATTCGTGGGACTAGCCGAGCTCGAATAAAGTGTGTCGCCAGTGTAGGTTCAAAGTCACAAAAATGGAACCATGACTCAATCATATGTGGAGAAAAACACATTGTTTTCACTCCTACTTGGCTTAAATTGTGCTAGTCTGCATATCTTTTCCAAGCTGGGAGAATACAAATGAAAAAAAGTCTGCTCTCATTACCATGTGCATCAAATAACAAGAAAGGATTCATATTGACTATTATTCTTCTGCGATACTGCGCTCCCTGGCAGTGCATAGCAAAATAGGTTTTAATATTTCCTATAGTAGCTTTAGAGTTTAATGTTCTGTTATCTTGTGATTGGAGTTTTGACCTCTTGTCTGTAAAAGCGGCTTGTTGAAGAATGTTTACATTAAGCTCAGAAAATAAATACAACTATGATATTCATTCCAAGGTTCCCTCTGAGGATTCTTTAGAGACCATAGCTGTTTCTGAAAATGAAAATCAAACAGGTACCATAATCCAGCTGTGCCATTAAGAGGCTGTGTTGATTGCATGTGTGCAGATTTAGCAAATTATATATGAAACAACTGTAAATGATTGTGCTTGATAAATAATGGGGAATAATATCATCCATGCACATTTAGGAATATGTCATATATAAAAAATGTTAAGTTATAATTTTGTGATACCTCAATACCTGTAGGCTGGGGAGGATTTTCTATTACACGTTAATATAGCAAATAACCAAATCCATAAAGAAGGAGATAGTTGTATAATTTACCTACCAATAAATTGGTTACATTGTGCTGCTAAAACAATAACATTCAAACACCTTCTCATAATGAACAACTATAGCAATTCCCATAATATACAACAATATTGAATTAATTTTCTTAACAAGTCTAAAGCAGAAAAAAATGTATTTTGTTTTTGTTAATTTATATAAAGATGTGTCCATACTTACTGTTTTGGGTGTCATGAAAAGAAAAAGCTAAATACCCGACATTTACCCGAATTTGGAGTTTGCGTCCCGTCGATTGCAACTGAGCCGTGTCCCCAAAAATGGAGTTTAGCAGTGCCCGTAATACTCTGCAGTAATGATAGGTGGGTATAGTGTGTGCCTCTGATCTCAATACAATCTAACCCACCCCTTTTTCCCATTCATTTCATATGATACTGTATGATATCCCATTCATATCAATGTAACTTACATCTTGTTAATGTTCAAACAATCCAGGAGGAGCATATAAGGGGAAAGAAGACAAAAGAAAAACACGCAATATAAGTGCAGATGTATGGACAATAAAATATGGCATGTAGTATAGTCCTGACGAAGCCGGATACAGTCTATTCAGACTGGGCGAAACGCGTTGAGTGGTACCTTTCTGATCCTGAAGGCGATCCGTAGTTCACCAGCCCTGCAGCCGTGACGTCACATGTTCTGACGGGCGCAACAGAATAATCTCCAACAACAGACTGCGAGTGAGAGAAGCTTGGAGAATCCAGGGGAGGCGGTGAGCAGTGCGGTGACCCTTCGTTTTCACTTATTAAGTGATAAATGCTTGTTTTTATTTTGCACATTGTAAGTGCGCATTTTATACTTTTTTTACATAAAGATTTTGTCTATAAGCCTGATCGCGCTATGTAGCATTTTCTCATCTCTCCTATATACCAACATAACGCTGAATGTGCCTCTGAGGGGGGATCCTGACTGCATTCATTCCACATGGGTAGCAGCCCTAATTACAAACTGCATTTTATTCATCTACATCTTGTGAGTAGACATATGAGCCAAGACTATACTACATGCCATATTTTATTGTCCATACATCTGCACTTATATTGTGTGTTTTTCTTTTGTCTTCTTCCCCTTATATGCTCCTCTTGGATTGTTTGAACATTGTCATACTCCTTGGAACCCGTGAAACAGGTCCCACCAGAGGGTTAGAGCTGGGTTAATAAGATTAACACTTATCATTCTATATTATTAGCACTATTTTTATTTTTTATTTTTGATTAATTTTATTTATACCTCTATTATTATATTTTCACTTTTAAGTTGTTTGCGCCTTTATATTCACTTTTTCACAATATACTTCCATCTTGTTCCCATAGAAAAAAAACTTATAATGTCGTGAGTATTTTTAAATTAGAATAAATACGAGTTTTGACATAAACAAAGACTTTTTGAAATAAAACAATCTTCTTCAATCTTCTTATAATAATATAATCTTCATCAACCAACATCTTCTTCCCTCTGTCTCTTGTCTGATTTCACCTGTAAAATAATTGCGACATTATTATTTATTCATAATCATGTGAGAAGAAATAGATGCATGAATTACACTGCATGGAACGCATATGACGGTCATTGAATGTAGCGAGGGGGGATTGTCTTCACATCTGAACGAAAGAATGAAAAAACAGTTGGGACTTTAGCCAGTTGGAATTTCCCCACGGGCAGTTTGGTTTGCTTATAGGCACAACCGCTGACTTGACCTTAGAACCAAGGGGGAGGGTACTCTATGCAGTGTTTGACTATGCAGTTGTTAAGCAACTTGTGTCAGTATTGTGACCAAATCCCAAATCACTAATGTCAGCACTCAATACATGTACCTTGGTAGGAAAACCACCATCCAGACATGCTTCCATCAGGTCCCTGTACTCTTGTGAGAAATTTTGGGCTAAGAATTATGGGATGCTCAGTAGGGTACCAGTGGGCTCTGTGTGGCGGCCTAGAAGCCTTGCTGCTACAATAAAATAATAATAATAATTATAATGAAGGGTTCCTAGACATTCTAAACATTTCTAGTGACATTGTTACGTTGTATAGAAAAACGTGTGTCGTTTTGTTGTAGATAGCGCATGCGCAGGCCTAGGTAAAGCTATTCAGTGTGCCAGAGTCGGACACCTACTGAATTACATTGCATAAATAATTATGCCAACCGAGTCACGGTAAAAAAAAGTCTCACGGCTGTAATCTCACACCTTTTCGCAGTACCGATAACAGTAAGTGTTGACACATCTGTAGTTGAAACCAAGCAATCATTTTATCTACTGTATGAAATCAATCCATAAAAGGTTAGCTTGGCAAATTAGCAAATTAGCCTAATGAGTGAATTGGACTCTCTTGTTTTCATATACAACAACCCGGCTCTCATGGACATGCTCCAGAGATATACAATAGCTGTTTCCCATCAGAAATTTTCAGGGACACTGCCATGTCCCTGGAAAGCATGTTTTACTTTTAAATTCAAGACTATTTTTTCAAATTGTTGCCTATTAGAGACAGTTGTGGGAAACATATTTTTTGCTATACCATGCAGGGCCGCAGACAGATTTTCAGGGCCCAGGACTAGATTTACGACCGGGGCCTCCCATCCATAGCCCTTCCCATGTGGTGCGTTCTTTCGAGACCCCCCCCCATGTCACACATCGCGAACCCCCTTTATTTGTCCCCCACTTCCAATTTATTTCTCTCCCCTCTGACTCACTCCCTCTCTTCCTCATTCACCCCCTCTTACTCTCCCCACCTCCATCAAGTACTCCACTCTCACTCAATTCCTCCCCGCCTCGCATGTATTTCTCTTCTCTGCATCTCACTTTTATTCCCTCTTTTCCTCCCTCACTCACCTACTCTCTTATACCCCCTTTCTCCTCTCACTCTCCCCCCTCCTTCAATTACCCCACTCTCACTCAATCCCCTTCCTCAACCCTTACTCATTCTCTCCCCCTCACACAATCACCCTCACAACATACAAACCAAAAAACCCAAACCCCCAAATACAAAAAGTCTTCCCACTCCCAAATACAAAAAGCCTTCCCACCCCCAAAATAGATTAAAAAAAATCCTCACACCCATCAGGAAACTTTGTTAACACAAAGGGGGTGACTGTAGGGTCTATATATCTCACCCTCACTGGGCCAATGTTTGAGGATGGGCAGTAGCAGGGGCAGAATAGGCCTGGGCAAAGTCCACAATGTTCTGCACAGGAGTAGCATAGGATGTAACATGGGGGGCTAGGGTCGCTGGTTGGGACATAGCAGAGTCCATGGACTGTCCTGTATAGCGGGGCTTCCCTTTGCTCCAGGGAGGTGACACAAGCAGGAACTCAGAGGCCAGGTGACCCCTTCCCATACCTGAAGCCACATAGCACGGAGCTATTGATAAAAGTCCTGTTCCGCCACTGTTGGAGCCGGCGGCAGCTCAGGATCTTCAGGGGACTCAACAGGCTCCATCTTTGTGACGTCAGAAGGCGGCGACTCTCTCGCGAGAGTGCCCAGATGGCTAGATTTCAGTGGCAGTGATGACGTCACATCCGGCTGAACCGGAAGTACGTCACACCGCAACACGCCAAACAGGGCCCCGCCTGGCTGCTCCAGGTCTGGGTAGGCCGCAACAGGATCCTGTTGGAGTTAAGCAGCAGGCATCTCACCCATCCGCAGGTAAGGGGCAGCATCTGGCTCCACAGATTCCTCCAACGGCAGGGTCTTCTTCGTGACGTCGTCCTCCGCAGGCACAGGACTTCTCCGGAGATCTGGTGTACTAATGGCCCTCTGGATGGACGACTCCAACCTGGTAAGCTGCCTCAGAACACAGCCTTCTCTCCGCAGGTTCCGTTCGGTAGTGGTCATCTATTTCGGATCCAGGTTGAGATACCTCCCCCAGGCGACCGAGTGTATGGAGCTTGCTTGCTCCTGGTCAGCCTGGGGAATCACATGCAACACCCCCAGGGGCAGTTCACTCTCCCACAGGTCCCAGTCCTGGGACCAATGGTACTTGGGCGCATGGGCCCGCAACAGGCTCAGCGATGGCAGATCCCGCGGAGACAGTAGTTGGCACCGGACTACTTAGGCATCCGGCACGATAAAATGGGTGCATGAGCCCATAGCAGTGTCCACGGCAGTAGATTCAAGTGGCACCGGACCACTTGGACCTCCGGATGCATTGAAAAGGGCCCACAGGCCCACGCCGTCCGTGACAGGGAAAATAAATGAAGCCGCACCGGTTGGTGTGGTGGCTCGTGAAGAAGGTACACATACCTCGGCTGGTACCGGGCTGGCAGGCCGCAAGTACAAGGTGCCACATTGCAAGCACCACGCATCAAGTGTAACGGATCGGGGATCTCTCAGTTCCCAACGTGTCCCCGTCACCCCAGCTTCCCCAGTGCCTAGTTCCCCCTACATCCCCAAACTCTACCTTCTTCCCTCAGCCGTTCCTCAACGGCTCGTTCCTCACGTCCAAGCTTACACTCTGTGCACGCGCGCGGTCCCCTCACCAAGCGCGCGCGTTCACGATGGCGGGTTCCCTATCGTGGCTCACACGCTCCTTGGTGTGTCTCTGTCACCCCTGTCCGTTCTTTACCTGCCTCCTCCGTTCCTCCTTCCCCTCTGTCTTCTCTCCCGTGCGCTTCCTCCGCTGGTCTCCCCCCACGTGCTTGTGCACGCGCGGTGCGCGCATAGCAGGGTTACAGAGGGCGCGCGCACCCGCTCTACTTACTAACCTTCCCCATGCTCTAGCTCCGCCCCCCGTCGGTTGCAGGCTATTACCTTAGATTACCTCCCGGTCTCCTCCCCTGCTCTTCAGACCTATCTCTGCATTCACTCACTCAAACCCTCTGCTCCTCCCCTCACCCCCATTGGTCCTTCTTCCCATATAACCCCACTCCTTCCTCTCAGTCCTTGCTCTGCATAGCTTTCCTGTAGCTCCTGTGTGTGCAGTGTCTATGCCTAGCTCCCTTGTCTGTTTCAGCTCTGGTTCCTGTCCCTGCCCCTGTTTGGATTCCTTTAGCTTGAACTTGAACTCGGCTTTGGACTTGACTACGCTGCGCTCTCCTGCCCTTGAACCCTGGCTTTCAGACATCACTTCGCTGCCCTCTCCAACCCCTGAACTCTGGCACTTGGACATTACCCTCTGACCTCTGGCACCCGGACTCAGCAAGTATTATGTTAACCCTTACTCTCCAGGTCCGGCAACGCTTCTACCACACTCCGGGCATGCCCTCACTGCTGTGGGTGTGTGTTATACCCTTACCCACCAAAGTACTGGGGCTGGCCAGGTCTGCGGGCATATAGGCGTTACATCAAGGCCGACAGTGCCTCTGGGTAGCCGGCAGTGTGGGCAAATACACCGCAGGTGAATCTGGATGTGTACATGGACCATCAGGTAGCCACCTGGAAGAAGGTAATTGGTGACCTCAGACTCTTGGTTGGATGCCATTGAGGTAGTTTTAGTAGCTCTGTACTGTAGTTCCTCATGCTTGCTCAGCTCCAACAGAATGAGAAAGTTTGCAGCCAGTTGCGGAATCCTCCCCCAGCACGGGTAGACTCCGATTGGTTGGTTCCTTTTCTTTCCCCTCCCCTGGGTGAATTCAGAGGCAGGGTCGTAGACAGAAGGAGTGACTTGGCTCCGACCGAGCTAATCGTGTTGATGGGCGTGGCCTATGCCTTGCGCCGAAAGAATGCAACCTGGCTTGCAACTTTTGCAATTTTAGTGAACAGCATCCAATACGGTCCCGTTTTCTTGGTGGGAGTGCCATTTTGTAGCATAGTGTCCAGCATGTAGCCCCCTGTATAGGGGAACCGCCATTTTGGATACCCCTTTACATGCGGCCTCCCCGATTTTGGTGGGCAAGAGCTCCCCTTATGCTGCAGATGGTCTGAGGCAGAAGTTATCCCTCAGCTAGGCAAAACCTCCTCTAGTATACTGCACACAATAATACTTCATTCCAAGTGCCTGTAGTTCTCTGGGCTTCAGCCACCAGCAGTACAGTGATAGTTCCTCAAGCAGAGGTTCTGGTGTTCCTGACCTTCAAGACCCCCCCTTTTCGGACACTACCCAGCTATACTGTAATGCCACCCCTCTTGAACCAGACCCTGCAGTCCCCTTCCAAAGGTTTCTGAGGCGTGGCAATCAGAACATCCTCTCCAGGCGTCCTACACCTATCCATCCTCAGGGTGAATAGGACCAGAGCAATGTCAGTTGCTTCCACACAGTTTACTTAGCTTGGGCAGACTAGGCCATAGCTCCCTGGTGGGGAATGTGGTCCCTGGTTATGGTGAGCCGGGGTCCTCTGGACACTATAACTAGTCCCCCTCCATCTTTACACTTAGTCTGAAAGCGTACCGTCTGTACCTTTCTGCATCTTGCTTTCACTTAAGCTTGTCCTGCTGTCCAGGGATCTCAGCAGTGCCTCCAATTGTAGCACTGTTTCCCCTCTGGGAGATCTTACTGCTGCTACCAGTGTTGTGGTGCTTGCATACCTGCGAGGTTCCAGGAGATGCTGAGTGACCCTCGATGGCATGGGGAACAGGACAGGCTTTCGTTGGCTTCTCATAGTTCGCTTTTGGTGTCAGCCCCTCCAGCTCCAATGGCTCTAGAGTGGCCAGAGTCAGTCTCCCACTGGTGCACATTACAGACATACCCCTACCTGATAGACCGAGAACTCAGGCAGGAATATATATAGACAAGGGGTACTATATTGCTGTCACTGGCAGATGGTACACATACACAGCTATGCAGATGCTGATCAAAGGTTCCCAGGCTTCAGGATGGTACATGACCTCAGATAGTATTGAGGCCTAATTGTCAATCTTGAGGCCTTTGTGGCAGCAGATGTTCCCCAGCCCCCTGGGGGCTGGATTGGGCACGCCCATCCCTGATGGGAGAGACTCACAGCCCTTCCTCCAGTCTCAAACTCCAGACTCGACTGCCCAACTAACTTTTGGCCCTTCCCCCTGATATCAATAAGGGGAGGGCATAGTGTACACCATTGGCTACACACACCATGTCACATCCTCTCCTGTCAACCAAAGGATAACAGAAGGGGGGTCAATGGCCCTGGATCATTCGATCACAGCCTACAATACCTATCAGGGCTTGTGTGACAGGAGGCAGAGAGCAACAGGGCCAGCCATGTTACACATATGTATATTATATTAACACTTTATACGCTTTATATTAGCGTAGACATAGAAAAACAGTACTTTAATACAATACAAAAACAACAAGCTATACACTCTCAAATGATAAAGGAAAGAGAAAGGAGAAAAGAAAAAACGTAATTGCATTTATAATATTTCCCACATTTTGGAGGTTAGATAATATATAGTATATTCAATCCCTTGTTGGAATACTGAATACCTTTCTGGGTCTGCTGTAATTTTTTGGTCAGATTCAAACCACATTTCACTGAAGTTACTTCAATAATTATAACTTTAGTTTGTGGGTCTTTATGGCTTTCCTACTTTGTTGCTCTTCAAATTTGGAGGATTCCCCATATCTATCCCCTATATAGTTTATCCATGATGCCCACACTTTTAGGAATTTCTGGACTGCGTCATTTTGTATCCCTGTCAGTTTCTCAATAAGACTAACCCTCCAGAGTCTCGCCTTTACTACATATAGGGCTGGTCATTATTCCTGTTTCCATGCCTTGGCTATTGCATACCTAGCGGCTGAATATATATGTATCAGTAGTCTAATTTCGCTTCTTTAAATATTTTCAATTGGCCTGCACAACAATGCCGCCTAAGGGGAAGGAAAACCCGAGGATCACCTGTGTCGTATCATGAGTGGCCTTCCATAGCTTTGTAACCTATGGGCATGTCACCACATATGTACAAATGATTCCTGCTGGCCACATCCTTTTGAGGAAAGAGGTGATGCAGTTCTAAAAAAAAGTGGTTAATCTTAGTGGGGTATAATACCATTGTTGGAGCATTTTGTATGCATTTTCTTTAATTATGACACATGTGTAGCTCTTTGCAATCCCTTCAAATATACCATCCCACACATCTTGATCTAATTCTTCTCCTAAAGCCTCTTCCCACTTTATCATAAATGTGGGTTTAATTTCAGTTTCTGATTTAACATCCGCTAACAGGTTGTACTGTATATTGTTGAGATCAGGCCTTTCGTATCTGCCGCAGAAAGACACATCTCCTCAAATACTGTATAGTCCATATACGGGCCTTTACTTCTTATATGGTCTCTCAGTTGAAGATATCTAAAGAAGACTGATTTATGTAACCCAATCTCTTTCATTACTATCTAAAAACTTTTTATTTATTTATTTAATTGTCCATAGATCCTTGACTCTTATTATTCCTGCCTTGCTCCATTCTTTAAAAGTTATCGCTTCCATGCCTGGGGCAAAGCTAAGATTCTCAAATAATGGTGTCATCTGAGACTTTAAATTAAATGTTTGATTTTCAAAGACCAAAAACTAGCACAAGACAGGTAAACCCAGTTGTGGGTACTCAATCTCCCTATGGATATATGAAACGTAGTAAAACCATGATTTTATTTACATAATATTAAAATAAAGGTATTGAATAAGAGAGGAACAGGAAGTCTTTTCTGAGGAAATGGAAAGATACACATCATGCATTGATCTGTGGATCAGATATTTGGATGACTAATACTATGGCATGGTCCATTAAATACATTAAAGGACTTTGTTAGAATCCTGAATACAAATCCATAGAACCTACGCCTTACCCTCGAACATAATATGAATCAGATATGTTTCCTGGATCTAACAATATCAAGGGGTGTTGATGGACACCTTGAAACCACAATCTACCATAAACCAACGGCTACCAACAGCATCCTTAGGGCTAATAGTCATCACCCTAAGGCACAAATACACAGTACACCCACCAGACACTTCCTATGCCTTAAACGGAATTGTAGCAATATGGAAGAATTTGACATACAAGCTTCCATAATGAGAACAAGGTTTATAGAGAGAGGATACTCTAATAAATTAATCAATAAAGCATATCAAATAGCAAAATCTATCCCCCGTCTGGAACTCCTTAAAGGTAAGAAACCAGAACTAAATACAAAATTGATCAGATTTATTGGCACTTACAATAAACAATGAGACTTGGCCCAAGGGATTCTTCAGAAGCATTGGCATATCCTCCAGGCAGATTAGAATCCTATAGAGGTGATACAACAACACCCCTCTGTTACTATTATAAGATCAAGAAACCTCTGTGATCTCCTAGTAGATAGCCATCTAAGCCAATCACCAGCCCCTACATGGTTACAAGTGAACCCTCAGGGAACATATAGATGCCAACGATGCAAGGCTTTTCAATATGTGAATACCACTAAACAATTCCTAAACTGGAATGCTTCCAAAAGTTTTGATATTCGAAAGTTTATCAATTGCCTATCAACAGGGGTTTATCTATTTGGCTGGATGCTCCTGTGGTAAAAAAAAAATATATGTAGGGAAGACCAGGAGAACCTTCAAACAATGCATACTAGAGCATATAGGATCAGTGTGTAATCACTTGGAAACACTAATTGCCAAACACGTTAACCAGAACCACAATGGGGACAGTAACAATTTAAAATTCATTGGCATAAACCAGTTCTCCCCAGGTGCTTGCAGAGGCAACTGGGATAAAGAATTACTTAAAAAAGAATCCCGGTGGATATATATATATACTGTATTTTAGCACACTTTCACCTAAAGGGTTAAACACGGGTTTTGTTTATACTCCCTTCATTTAAAAATGGCTGTCAGACTTTACACTATATTCCTATGTAGTCAACATATTTTAGCATCATACCTCCCATTAAGTCTCAAACGGAGACTCTATTCTCACGTATAATGTGGATGTATTTGAGGATTGAGGATTGAGGTTTGAGGATTGAGGTTTTTAAATTGAAAATATTTATTTTTGATTTGTTTCATTAAAAGTCTGCTATAACTTAAATCTCTCAATACTAAACAGTACTGACCTAGTTTGGTCACAAACCCTACAGTATTTGGATATCACACATAATTAAAACTTTATAAACCAACCCTAGTATATCACCATAATTCAAATATGAAGATTACTAACATTTTACAATGTACAATACAAGGGGGCCAATTTACTATAACTTATTAATATGCCCCAAAGGCATATAGTGATTAATAATCATAGCTAAGGAGGTGAAATATGTCTCTGATCATTCTAAAAACACATAGCTCAGTCATATGATTAAACAAAGATACCTCTGCAGACATCAATAACGTTTAGAACTTTCAAGCACTCCTGGGGTTAATGGTTGCACAACACTAATTGACGTGGCTTTAAAGTTTCTACCTGCACATCTGGGAACTCCCCCCGTTCCTTTAGGCTGCGTCCATGCTTACTGATTGCGTGCTGAGGCGCGCGGAGGCTGAGGGAAAGCGGGTGCTTTCCCTGGCCTTAGACCGTGCGCCGTCCGGGGGCGTGTCGGGGGGTGGGCCAGTGACGTCAAGGAGCTTGTTCGCCCTCACTGGGTGCTCCGGCAAGCGCGAAAATTTAAAATTTAGCTAAGACTTACGCTTCCGCACGCTTGCGGAAGCGTAAGCGAGCCCCTGCTAAAGTCGCTCTCATTGCGGCTGCAGGGGCTCAGTGCCAAGCCGAGGCTTAGAAAGCATGTAATCACGCGAAATGCATGTATCGGCAGGCATGCATATTGTATTGTGAGACGAAATGTCACTGCTATTGAAAGACTCGGCACCAAATAGCCTGCAGGCATGTTGAGCAGAGGAGGTGTTTTCAAACACTAGTTTGCGCTAATTACTTTCACTCACGTAGCAACATTGTTGCCACCTTAGTAGGTTCTATGCTACACTATGTTGCATTATCCTGAATGATCAGCTTTGAATACTGAAACCAGGGGACCTGCAGCACGCAGGGATACTTAGTCTGTATTTACCTTCTACATAGACCACTGTTATATATAATATGTATTGTTCCTTATGGCTAGCTACAATCTATCTATATAAGTGTATATTACCTTTCCTATTATGGAATACCCTGATGTATGACATATATTTAACCATACTGTACCTCCTGGTAACTTCACTATACAGAATCCAAGAGGCCACTTTAGGGCATTGAAGCCCAGTGACTCTCTGAGGACTCCATTTTGTAGTCCAGTGGTATAGTGATATCCCTTTTTAAGAAGCTCGTCTCCGCATTATACATCTGGACACCTAACCTACTACATTTGATACTAGTAAATTCCTGCTACTTACACCACTATACGTCGGGTTATCATCTATACATAACTAAATGGTGCCTATGCTGTATATAGGACATCTCACGATATACTGGCTCACTACCTAGCTTACCTAGTGGATTCTTCCCCGAGTCCGCTACATGTATCAGGTCACATTTATTTATCAGATTACCATTCACTTAGAGGTATAACCCTATTGGATATATTTCGTTAGGTGTTTTTTTGCAGCAGTGCCTTAAACACTTCCTACAGTACATATCCCTATTCACTATACTATGGAAACTATTTAGTTCTCTCTTTTGGGCATTAAGCCCTAGGAGTCTGGACTCATACTGTAGCCCAGATTCCTCTTATATATACCTAATCAGATCCCAACACTTACCAGAGTGTTTTTTTGCGGGATCATCACTGCGTCGTTGTTTATTCAATACCTTTATTTTAATATTATGTAAATAAAATCATGATTTTACTACGTTTCATATATCAATCCAGATTGAGGGCCCACAACTGGGTTTACCTATCTTGTGCTACTGTAGGTTATACATGTATCCCTCTACCCAGAGGTGCACCTTCTCCCCCCTTCATTCCCACTTGATAAGCGGGAGACCCCTTTTACTGTATAGTCCCACATTTTAATTTGAGTGTGAAATAGACTTCATAGGCCCTATCAGTTTGGGTCTCTTTCTTTGTCAACCCCAATACCATATCTATAGTTGAATTTGAGAGTGTGTCAGACTCTTATCTCCACCCATTTTTTCACCTTTTTGTGAGCATGTCAGTGGATCAGCTGGCTTAGATGAGCTGCTTGATAATACTGCATTAAATGTGGCAGGGCTAAGCCTCCAAATGTTTTGAATTAATAGAGTAGGGGAAGATTTATTCTCGCTTTTTTGTTGTTCCATATACATTTCATGAGTTTTGTCTGTAATTCGTGCATATCCCTATCTTTCACTTGCACTGGTACGGTGTGAAATAGATTGACCCTTTTTTAATGAATCCTGAATGCTATAACCTGTCTAATAAACTTCTTATATCAACTATTCAGAGAGCCTACTTGTTTAAACAAAAAAATATTGGTTCTAGTTTTTTTCCATAATTACTAGATTAAACTGATTTGAAATTGAACAAAAGGATAAAGAGAAGTTCCCTATATGCCGCACAAGAGGACACCTGTACCTGTATTACAACTTACTATTTATTAATAAACAATTAAAATATATTTATTGCAGCAAAAGTGTGAACCAAAATATTGAAAAAGTGAATTAAAAACGGAGAGGTTAGCTGTGTGCCTAATTCAAACTAACAGTGTAGATAGAAACCACTATTATGAGTATGACTATCCCACAACTATATAATTATACTAGAAGTGGTAGTGATTCTGTTACAATTTAATGTCGTTTGAACACTACTCCCAAATGGTAAAGGATGTAACCTAAAGTGATGTATACGTTCAAAATGAATGTGGTTGAGCCTGGTAGAATGTAGATCAAATATACATACACATTTGTGCCAGGCCGTCAGGTTCAGGATTTAGTGAGCCTGTGGGTCTGTTATGATAAGCCTTAGCAGCTGTCGCAAGATCACAAAGTATGTGTCTTGTACTTAGAACCATACACAAGATAAGGAGTAGTCAGAGATCTTGAAGGACTCATTAGTCCATAGCCACTTCCAAATCAAGTCACAATTTCAAACATGGCTTCCACAGAAAACATTGGGTACCTACAAGTGTGGAACATGCAAAGCATGTACACACATTAACACCAGTAAAAACTTCCAAAGTACCAGTAATAACAAAAAATTCCAAAATGAAGAGTTTTATAAACTGCAAGAGTACACATGTAGTATACCTTATCACATGCAAATGTGGGATACAATATGTGGGAAAGACGGGTCGCCAGTTCCGAAGACGCATACTGGAACATGTCGGATCAATTAGGAATGAGCTAGACACCCCGGTATCATGCCACGTTAGGGGACACCACGGGGGGGACATCAACTCATTAAGCTTTCAAGGCATTTTTTGCCTGAAAACAAATATGAGGGGAGGAGATTGGGACAAAACTCTTTTACAACAAGAGTCCCGTTGGATATACCAACTATCCACCCTTTCCCCATCAGGTCTGAATGAGGGTTTCCTCTTCACCCCCTTCCTCTAAATAGCTCTGACTATTTCAGTTCATCTGACTCATTCACCCTTTAGTGACACCAACCAATAACAAGATACAATCCTGACCGTGTTTATCAAACTCTCCTCTGCAACCATCAATTCCTTGAGACATACACTCCCACATATTAAGCTAAATTAACAGTAAACGCCACTATAAGGTTGAAAAATAGTTTATTCGGTCATTTAATTGATGCAACATCCCACAAATGAACAAGTAGAAACACACATTTGCTCCTTGTAACTTTATTAGTAATTGTAATCAAAAACATAAAATGCTAGTATATACTATATACAAGTGCAGACTAGTTGCCCTCCTCCACCAATAGGATATTCTTACCATCCAGGGAGTGTAGGCAACATGAAGCGACACCATACAGTAACAACATGTGTCACCCACTTATGCCACATTGCTAATCTGTGGGGCTACATGCCAGTGGCCCGTAACCCTCTAACTTAATACATTTGCCCACACAGCCAATCGATCGCGGTTATATCTTCTTCCACTGTTTGGAGAGTAATGCCGCCCCTTTGATGATGCGACGGAACTTCTGACCAATCAGGATAGAGCATCGCGGGTAGCCACGGCAACCACCCACATAAAAACAACATCGCTCACTGATGACGCGACGGAACTTCTAACCAATGAGGATAGAGCATCGCGGGTAGCCAGGGCAACCATGCGCACTGACAAGGGGAGAATCCTTGACCATGTTTAAACACTGTTGATGGGGATGTCGCGCATTGATGACGCGGCGCCACTTCGTGTAAATAACCCTAGGGCGTCTCGGGCAGCATCTATAAACAAACCAACGCTGGGAAACATTGTTGTCCCATGCTAAAATCCCGTGACAGCTCATTTTCAAATGGACTCTGTTAACATAGTGCGAGTCTAATTATAATCTACAGATGGATGACTGGCCACGTGACCTGACACAGCCAATCATAGCCTTCCTCTCTCATTTCAGAAGGGTAGGTGGGATATACACATTCTGAGGACCAATCATAGTCTGTAATCAATTAACCAATAGGATAACATTAAAGTGTATAAATAAGTAAGGGAATCACTCTGTCTTTGCCCCCGATGAAGCCACTACAGGTGAAACATATGTAGGGCAAGCTAAGCGTTACCACCTAGTTCGCTGGCTATATCGGAGAGGTCTGCTGCCTAACCTCCTTTCAGAGTGTTTCGGAGACTTCAATAGGAAGCACAACACTCTGACTACTCCTTATCTTGTGTATGGTTCTAAGTACAAGACACATACTTTGTGATCTTGCGACAGCTGCTAAGGTTTATCATAACAGACCCACAGGCTCACTAAATCCTGAACCTGACGGCCTGGCACAAATGTGTATGTATATTTGATCTACATTCTACCAGGCTCAACCACATTCATTTTGAACGTATACATCACTTTAGGTTACATCCTTTACCATTTGGGAGTAGTGTTCAAACTACTTTAAATTGTAACAGAATCACTACCACTTCTAGTATAATTATATAGTTGTGGGATAGTCATACTCATAATAGTGGTTTCTATCTACACTGTTAGTTTGAATTAGGCACACAGCTAACCTCTCCGTTTTTAATTCACTTTTTCAAAATTTTGGTTCACACTTTTGCTGCAATAAATATATTTTAATTGTTTATTAATAAATAGTAAGTTTTAATACAGGTACAGGTGTCCTCTTGTGCGGCATATAGGGAACTTCTCTTTATCCTTTTGTTCAATATTAACCCCTTCCCTGCCAGCACCACCTCCACACTTTATTGCAGTTTTTGTTCCTACACTACACAGGTTATACCATTCAGTTTTCCCTCCTTTCACAATTGGTATAGTGCAAGGTGCACACCTTATGACCCTTTCGGGCCATTTCATCCCCCTCTGATTTGAAATTGATACAGCCTGATGCCTTAATAAGACTTATTAGCAAATAATTCATACTGTGTTGATTTAAGCATGTCCCATGCTGTATTCAACTGTTTAACCACTCCTTTTCAGTTTGAATCTACTCTTTGTGCCTGCTTTGCTTAGGTCCCTCCAAGCAGCAATTTAACAAATAAGATGAAAGGAATGATTAAATATCACTTGATGCATTGTTAGAACATATGAATAAAAAAACTACATTGTTAAATACCATGTTGGCGTGAGACTCTCTTTCTGATTTAGGTGTAATCACTGACCACTTCTTTCCAGCATATTATTATTATTATTATTACCATGGCAACACCAATTAGTAATTCTTTGAATTGGTTATGCTGACTTATTTCAGTCTTTTCATTTAACTGTTAGGAAAAATTATTACGACTGCAAGATTGAACATAATAAAATTGCCATGTTATTTAATAGGGATGATAGGGGGACCCCTGCTGCAGCCACAATGGTATGGTGAGATGGTGAACGGTGCTTAGGGTGTAGTACAGTAGTTTACAGGGAGAGAGAGAACCCTCTATAGCACTCGGGTTCACGCTCTGATGATGAGTGGGTGATTTAAAACATATTCTTTATTAATGGCATATATAAAATAGTAGATGTTGGAACAACGTACTGGAGGTAGGTTGATCCTGGATATTAGTAGCCGTGTTGGCTCCGGATCAGTTAGTAGCTAATATACCAGATATAACTATATTGGAACACTGGTAACAGAACAGCACAGAGATCCTGATGTGGACCTGTGTGATGGGGGTGTGCTGCTGGGTGTGCTAAAATAGGTACTGAAAAGACACATCACATTGTAGCAGGGTCTGCGTAAGTCCTTTAATAAGGTGGTAGGTGTGATATGTATATGCTGATAGACACTGGGAACATATATATAGTGGTTATCAGTGGTCGTATGTGCTGTCAGCTAAGTTGCCACTCTGTATATAGGTGTGTATCTAGCTAAGTGTCAGAATGACCTGAGGTAACCTTGAAATGCTGTACTGCAGGGGTAAGTGTCCTGCATTAACCTCTAGGGCTGTATGTAGCAGGTAGATAGTGTAAGCAGAAGGTAAGTTTAAAGTAGTCTTTAACAGGAGGGCACTATAGCTAGATGGTATGTGGTCATATCCTAAATCAGAGGGTGAGCTGGAAGTAAGCACAGTTAGTGACCCTATGTGCTGCTGTCTAGAGTATCCCCAACAGCAGCGCAGCTAGGGTGTTACTGCGGGTGACCAAAATTCAATAATCTATGTAGGTTTAGCACTCTCTAAACAGACACCACACAATCGAGGCTTAAAATGACCATCCTCTGATTTAGGATATGACCACATACCATCTAGCTATAGTGCCCTCCTGTTAAAGACTACTTTAAACTTACCTTCTGCTTACACTATCTACCTGCTACATACAGCCCTAGAGGTTAATGCAGGACACTTACCCCTGCAGTACAGCATTTCAAGGTTACCTCAGGTCATTCTGACACTTAGCTAGATACACACCTATATACAGAGTGGCAACTTAGCTGACAGCACATACGACCACTGATAACCACTATATATATGTTCCCAGTGTCTATCAGCATATACATATCACACCTACCACCTTATTAAAGGACTTACGCAGACCCTGCTACAATGTGATGTGTCTTTTCAGTACCTATTTTAGCACACCCAGCAGCACACCCCCATCACACAGGTCCACATCAGGATCTCTGTGCTGTTCTGTTACCAGTGTTCCAATATAGTTATATCTGGTATATTAGCTACTAACTGATCCGGAGCCAACACGGCGACTAATATCCAGGATCAACCTACCTCCAGTACGTTGTTCCAACATCTACTATTTTATATATGCCATTAATAAAGAATATGTTTTAAATCACCCACTCATCATCAGAGCGTGAACCCGAGTGCTATAGAGGGTTCTCTCTCTCCCTGTTCACTACCATGTTATTTAATAGCAATATGCAGTCAGAATTACATCAAATAGCAAAATAAGTCAGATATACTGTTTAATAAGCACATTCTACCATGACCAACACATACTGTATTTCATACATATATTTCCAGACAATCTAATATAAACCTACTTATTAACCCTTGGAGTGCCGGGGGGTGGTGGTGACCTCCGACACCGTGGAGACCATTTTGGAGGATAAAGAAGAGGAGGGATTCCCATCCTTCATTTCATCACTGGTTAGATTGCATCCTGCGCTCCATGGAAACGCAGGACATGATCTAACCCGAAAAAAAATATGCATGATGTAGTCAGTACGTCATGGGGCCCCCACAGTGTCAGTCTTACGGATGAAGTAACTACGTCCGGGGGCACTCAAATGGTTAAACCTACTGTGTAATTTAATGTGCATTCGGTCATACTCCATTAACAAACAGACAGGTGTAATTTCTCCTTTTAACCTGTTTTTACACATATACATAGTTATCTACATTTTTTTTTCACCTTTATTGGTTTATGCAAAAGGAAGAATGTCAGTGCCTACTGCAATCTTACTAACTATAGCTTTACCAGTGCTGGAATTGAGATCAGACCCATTCAAATGAATGTGACTAACATCTTCTACAGGTCTGTGAGTCTTACTGATCTTGGTTCACTGATTTTAGCAATACTTCTCTCATAGGGGCCTATTCTATAAACTGCAATAACAAACTCATTGAGAATTTTGGGCACTTCTCGAACGATTTGACATGGTAGTTATTCAGAAAGCTCTGATGACTTTCCAAGCTTGTTTGGGAAGTGCATCTTCGAGTGGTCTTGCTCCTACTGAAACAGGAGCTCCAACTCACATTTTTGAGGAAATCATGATATTCTAGCAGCGAGCTAGTGAGCTACTTCACTATTTCATCTCACCACCCCAAGGGAAACGAAATGGGATTTGCGAGTAGGATTTAGAATGTATTTTTTCTGCATTGGATTGAAGCTGGGAGTCTTCGGAGCTGATAGGCAATAATACAGCACCGGAGACCCCCTGCTACAATCCAATGCAATAAAAATACATTTAAACACCAGTGCCCTGTTTATATTGGATAGAGGGGTGGGGGAAGGTGGTATTTGGCCCATGGTAGGTGTTTAGGTTTAGGTGTGAGAGGGTTAAGGGAGGAGTTAACCACTTC
Organism: Ascaphus truei; assembly: GCF_040206685.1. Lineage (NCBI taxonomy): Eukaryota > Metazoa > Chordata > Amphibia > Anura > Ascaphidae > Ascaphus > Ascaphus truei. The sequence goes on along the minus strand of NC_134487.1, from coordinate 167,159,508 downwards.
ATTACCTTAGTGGTTACTATCAGTATGGTAGAAAAGGGGTCAACCCCTCCTGCTACCCACCCAGTAGGCATAAACACCCACCACTGGCCAAATACCACCTTCACCTACCCCCGCTACCGACAATAAAGATTAAAACACAATACTAACCAATACACCCATTGATTGCAAGTGTGGTTACCTTTGCCCTCAATGGGAGCAAAGATAACACCAATGGCAATGAATGAAGGAAGAGGGTAAGGTACCAGAGTAGAGGGAGGAGTTAAAAATGTGTGTAAGCGTAGGTATTATAGTAGGAGCAAGAGGTTTTAGGAGAAGGGAGGTAATGGGGTCAAGTGTGCAGGTGGTAGAGGGAGAATAGGAGATCAGCAACAACACATCCTCCTCTGTGGCAGTGGATAAAGAGTCTAGAAATGCAGGAGGAGAGTTAGGATGAGGTGTTGGATTGGAGGAGGATAAACAGGGGATGTCCTGACGTATGGATTCCACCTTTTCCTTGAAATAGTGGGCAAAGCCCTGAGATGAGATGGAGGAAGAAGAGCAGGCAGCAGAAGGTGTTCTTAGGGAGTCAAAGACAGAGAAGAGTCTGCGTGGATTAGATTTGTGCGTGTTGATTAGTGAAGAAAAGTAGGTTTGTTTAGCTTGAGAGAGGGCAGAGTTGAAACAGGATAGCATACATTTATAGTGAAGGAAGTCTGTGAGAGTGTGAGGGTCTGGGGTTCAAAGGGTGAGAACGGCAGAGAGAAAACAGTGCATGTAGATCAAGAGGGGAGGATAGGGCAGAGTTGTAGTTCCTGATCAGGTTGTCAGGGTCTGGAGCCGAGCTGAGAGAGGAGAGGGAGGAACGTATGTTGGAATTGATGTTGGAATTTTAACTGTCCAAATTTATGTGGCTTTTCCCTGTAGCGTGCAGCATACTGTATCTCTCCTAAATTTCACTGGGTATTATGGTGAAGCTCCTCATTCATTGTTGTAAGGAATTGGGGGCCACATCCCTTGTGGCGTGGAGTGGAGAGGGCCACGTCTCTACTTACCCACTACCAGTACTGCAGCGGCTGCTGCCCCTGCCCCCCATCGCTACCCATGCCGCCGCCCAGTGCATACCTTGAACTCTGCCGTCACCATCTTGGATTCTGGCACTGGTGTTACAAACTCTCAGCTGTGCTCTGGTATTTCCTGGTCTCTCAGCCACTCACGAGCAGCTCCTCGACACGCCTCCGCCATGCCCCTCGTCCGGATTGGTCACTGTCGCTTTAAATATCCTGCTTTGCCTTCACTTCCTTGCTCTGCATAGCTCCTTGCTTCCTGTGTAGCCTGGAAACTGTGTCATGCTCCTGTTTGTCTTTACTCCTACAGATTTGAACCGGCTTGTCTGACTTACCTCTCTGGCTCCCGACTTCGGCTTACCCATCACGATTCTTACCTCTCAGACCCTCGGACATGGAAACGGATTTAACTACGGAACTCTCTATACTCCTGAACTCGGCAAGTACAACGACTATTCTAAATCTTAATCCAGGCCTGGCCACGCTACAACCACATCCCGGACCCGCTCCCTCTGCTGTCGGTGTGTATATTCAACATCCCACCTCAGTACAGGGGACTGGCCTGGTCTGCGGGCTGCACAGTGTGACATTATGCAGAGCCCAACAGAAACAGACCTGACTGAGGTGGGCCAAATGATCAGGGGACTTGCGCTTTGCATTGATACTTTGGGAACTCAGGTCACAAGCCTGGTACAACAGCTTTCCCAGCTTTCACTACAGCCTATTCCAGCCGCGCAGGGTGGCGACCGGCCATCAGAACTCAGGATTCCTACGCCTAAAGCATATGGGGGTGACCCTCTAGCCTGTCGTGGGTTTTTGAACCAATGTGAAATACAGTTTGAGATTTCTCCCAGCCTGTTCCCCACCGGACGCACCAAGGTAGCCTATGTTTACTCTCTTTTAACAGGGGACGCCTTGGCATGGGCCTCTCCCATCTGGGAGTTGCGTGCGGAAGTCACCCATGATTACCAGCTCTTCCGTCAAGAATTCCAGCAGGTATTCGATATTCCGCCCGCAGAGATACTGCCGCTGCTTCTCTTGTTCAATTGTCTCAAGGTCGTAGGTCCGTAGCCAAATACGCATTGGAATTCCGGACTGTCGCAGCGGAGACGCATTGGAACCAAGAAGCCCTTATTGCTGTGTTTTGGCAAGGTTTGTCCGACTCTGTAAAGGATGAACTTGCAGTCCAGCCCAGGCCCCAGGGATTGGAGGAATTGATCGCACAATGCATACGAGTGGATCAGCGCCTTCAACAGCACCGTCATGAACGCCAGCGTTCCAGAATTTTCTCTTCTAAACCTATTCTTCCCAGGTCCTTCCCAGCTATTCGCCCTGTTCTAGATGCTGTGGAACCCATGCAGATTTCCAGTCAAGAGTTCCGTAATACCGACTGGACTGCCGATAGAACCTCTGACCGGACTGCCAATAGAACCCCTGACCGGACTGCCGAAATGGCTCGTCGCCGGAATGAGGGCCTTTGCTACTACTGTGGATCTCCTGAGCATACGGTACGTTTTTGTCCTTTAAGGCCCAAAGAACAAACACGACCAATGGGGCAAGAGGGACTCATTTTGGGGTCAATATCTTCTCACCCTACCTCTGAAGAGGAACTAACTAAGAAAATTATGCTTCCAGTCTCGCTTGAAGGTCTGAATTTTCTCGTAACCACAGTCGCTTTTCTTGATTCAGGATCTGGTGGTAACTTTGTGGATCAAGATTTTGCTACTCATAACAAGATTCCGCTCATCGATAAGAAATCGCCGATTGGCCTCAAGGCTATTGATGGTCGTCCTTTGCAACCTGCCTTCATCACGTTAGAGACTCTTCCTCTCACCCTTTCTGCCGGTACTCATACCGAAATCATATCCTTTGACGTGATGCACTCTCCTGCCGTTCCAGTTATCGTAGGATTACCCTGGCTACAGCAGCACAACCCACGCATTGATTGGAGGGATGGCAAGACAATTCAGTGGGAGCCAGAGTCAGACGTCTCAGCATTGCCGGTCATTTCTCCTACCACAGTCCTCGCAGGAGTGGAAACGCCCCCGGCTAATGATTCCGCTCTTCCTGAAGCATATGCGGATTTCATCGACGTGTTCAGCAAGATACAATCGGAGGTTCTACCTCCTCACAGACCTTATGATTGCCCCATTGATCTGGTTCCTGGCGCTGTTCTTCCGAAATGTAAGTCCTACCCCTTGTCTCTCCCTGAAACTGAAGCAATGGCAGCATACATCAAAGAAAACCTTGAAAAAGGATTCATTCGTAATTCTTCATCCCCCGCTGGTGCCGGTTTCTTTTTTGTCAAAAAGAAAGACGGATCCCTGAGACCATGCATTTATTACCGAGGGCTCAATCTCATCACAGTCAAGAATCGATACCCCCTTCCGCTGATCTCCGAACTTTTTGATAGGCTTCAAGGGGCAATTTTTTTTTCCAAGTTAAACCTCCGAGGAGCTTACAATCTTGTTCGCATCCGAGAAGGCGATGAATGGAAGACTGCCTTCAATACCAGAAGCGGCCACTATGAGTATCTTGTAATGCCCTTCGGCTTATGCAATGCTCCTGCTGTTTTTCAGGATTTTATGAATTATGTCTTCCGTGATGTTCTCAACTCTTTCGTAATCGTCTATCTGGACGATATCCTAATTTTTTCTAAAAATCTTCAAGATCATGTCCAGCATACCAGGCTTGTTCTCGCTCGCCTTCGTGTCAATAATCTCTACCCTAAGCTCGAGAAATGTCTTTTTCATCAAACCTCTACTGCCTTCTTAGGCTATATAATTTCAGATAAAGGATTTTCAATGGACCCTGAAAAACTTAAGGCTGTTTTGGATTGGCCTCAGCCCAACTCTCTCAAAGCCATCCAGCGTTTTTTGGGCTTCTCCAATTACTATAGGAAATTCATCCGAAATTTTTCCACCACTGTGGCTCCCATTACGGCCCTTACCAAGAAGGGAGCTGACCCGTCTGTATGGCCTCCGCAGGCCGTCTCGTCCTTCGAAACCCTGAAACAAGCTTTCGTCTCGGCACCCATTCTGCGACATCCCGTTGTTAGTCTTCCTTTTACTTTAGAAGTTGATGCGTCTGATTGTGGTGCAGGCGCCATCCTGTCTCAGAGATTCTTCCCTCAAGATAAGCTTCATCCATGCGGTTTTTTTTCAAAGAAGTTTTCGCCTGCTGAAAAGAACTATAATGTTGGCAATAGAGAGCTCTTGGCTATCAAGATGGCCTTACAGGAATGGCGACATCTCCTGGAAGGTTCCCGCGAACCTATTTCTATACTGACTGATCATAAAAATCTTCTTTATATCGAAAATGCACGTCGTCTGGGGTCTCGTCAAGCCCATTGGGCACTATTTTTCTCAAGATTTAATTATACTCTGTCTTATATTCCCGGTTCTAAGAATACAAAAGCTGATGCCTTGTCCCGACAATTTTCTCCTGAGGAAAGATCCGAAGAAACCCCTGAAACTATCGTACCCTCTAAGTTTATAATTTCCGCCAACTCATTTGACATTCTCGAAAAGATAGTTGAAGCTCAAACACAAATTCCGAGTGGTCTAGAGGTACCGGAAGGAATTCTCTATGCCGCACCCAGGTTTCATCAAAAGATATTAGAATGAGGCCACTCTGTCCGTTCAGCCGGCCATCCCGGCTTCAAAAGAACTTTGGATCTTATCAAGCGTACTTTTTGGTGGCCTAATATGGCAAAGATGGTTCATGAATTTACTAGTGCTTGTCCAGTATGCGCACAAAACAAGACTCTTCATCAAAGACCCTCAGGCTTGCTCATGCCCTTGCCAGTACCTGAACGTCCCTGGTCACATATTTCAATGGATTTCATTGTGGATCTACCCCCTTCTAGAGGGATGAATACCATTTTGGTCATCGTTGACCGTTTTTCAAAAACAGGCCCACTTTGTTCCACTCAAAGGCCTTCCCTCCTCGCCACCCTAGCTGATATCTTCACCAAGGAGGTGTTTCGCATCCATGGGATACCTACATCCATAGTCTCGGACCGAGGCACGCAATTTATATCGAAATTTTGGCGGGCTTTCTCCAAGAGGCTTGGCATGGCGCTATCCTTCTCGTCAGGCTATCACACCCAGACTAATGGGCAAACTGAAAGACTAAATCAAACGCTGGAACAATACCTACGGTGTTTTATTTCCGATTCCCAGGATAATTGCGTTGACCTGCTACCTTGGGCAGAATTTACAACCAATTCACTTCGTAATGAATCCACGCACGAAACCCTGTTCTTCGTGAATTATGGTTTCCACCTAAGTCGTCTGCCAATCTCAAACATTCCGATAGGAGTGCCGGCGGCTGATGAACGGGTAACTACTCTTCAGGAGTCATGGATCATGATCCAGTCCGCACTTCTTAGCGCCGCACAGAAATTCAAGTCTCAGGCAGACCACCGTCGTCAACAGGCCCTTAATTACAAGCCAGGGGACCGAGTTTGGCTTTCGTCCAAGAACATCAAGTTGAAGTCTCCGACCCCGAAATTGGCACCCCGATTCTTAGGGCCTTTTCTGATCCATGAACAAATCAATCCTGTGGCATTTCGTCTGCAACTTCCATCTTCCATGAGGATTCCAAACGTATTCCACGTTTCCTTGCTCAAGCCATTCGTCCAGAGCAAACGGTTCCCTGCTAGGACCTTTAAACCCAAACCAGTCACGGTCCAAGGACACCCTGAATTCGAAATCCAGACAATCATGGATTCTCGTGTATCCAGAGGAAATATACAATTCTTTGTTCACTGGAAGGATAATGGCCCAGAGGAACGCTCTTGGGTATCCAAAGAGGACTTCCATGCTCCAGTTCTTTTGGACCGCTTCCACAAGAAATTTCCAGAGAAGCCTTGGATGGATCGTCCTGAGGTCGATCCTGAAGGGGGGGTACTGTAAGGAATCGGGAGCCACGTCCCTGGCGGCGTGACCCCTCTTTACCCACTACCAGTACTGCAGCGGCTGCTGCCCCTGCCCCCCGTCGCTACCCCATGCCGCCGCCCAGTGCATACCTTGAACTCTGCCGTCACCATCTTTGATTCTGGCACTGGTGTTACAGACTCTCAGCTGTGCTCTGCTATTTCCTGGTCTCTCAGCCACTCACGAGCAGCTCCTCGACACGCCTCCGCCTTGCCCCTCATCCGGATTAGTCACTGTCGCTTTAAATATCCTGCTTTGCCTTCACTTCCTTGCTCTGCATAGCTCCTTGCTTCCTGTGTAGCCTGGAAACTGTGTCATGCTCCTGTTTGTCTTTACTCCTACAGATTTGAACCGGCTTGTCTGATTTACCTCTCTGGCTCCCGACTTCGGCTTACCCATCACGATTCTTACCTCTCAAACCCTCGGACATGGAAATGGATTTAACTACGGAACTCTCTATACTCCTGAACTCGGCAAGTACAACGACTATTCTAAATCTTAATCCAGGCCTGGCCACGCTACAACCACACCCCGGACCCGCTTCCTCTGCTGTCGGTGTATATATTCAACATCCCACCTCAGTACAGGGGACTGGCCTGGTCTGCGGGCTGCACAGCGTGACAATTGTTCAGTTAGTGCAAGGGTGCTTTGGAAAACAGGCATAGGTAACTGCTAAGAGATGCCACTTTCCTGCAGGTTAGTTTCAGTAGCATGGGTGGGTCATAAACACAATTTTATTATTGCTGAATGAGCAGTATGTTATGTACAGGCTTCCTAGAATCTGATTATTGCTTAGAGGCACATGGGACGGAAAAAAGGCTTCCAGAAGTCATGGTCTCTCATGCAAAAGTCTATAAAGAACAAATAGAGACTATCCACGCACCTTATCATTTGGTCCATATTCTCTAACATTTTATATTCAATAAGTCCAGTTTCTGGTCCTGCTCAGGAATTTGATTGGACATCCATTTTGTTAAGGTGTCAAAAGTTGGTAATTTCTCATTGGTTGGGGTAATATTCACATATATAATACAAGGTGTTAATGTTGAGTTTGTGATTGAGTGTCTATTCAGACAAGGCGTCATACGTCTACCATTACTGCTACAGCACACTTACTTTGGTATAAAACCTGTTTTACAAAGCCACATTAAATATTCAATAGTACATTCTGAATAGCAAGTATGACCAAAAACAAACAAAACAAATAAACTACTGTATTACTAAAATAATGCACATGTACAAAAATGATTCATAGCCATGAGAGTACAATGGTGGGTGCGACAAGGGAGCATCCAGGTGACACTAAACTGTGTTAGGTATCATGCTCAAGGGAAGACAATGGCTTGTAGGGTTGTCTGAAGGGTCAGAACTGATTAAGTGCAGGGTATGCTACTGTATACAGAGCCCTGCTACTCTTCTCATGCACTTTTGATATAGTATGTAAGAATAGTATGCCTCAGTATTCTTTTTAATCTTTTGAATTTCTCCTTTCACAGTGAAGCAATTCAGCTGGTGAATGAGGTCAGCACAGAAGATGATAAACGATTGCTGCAGAGGTTAGGAATATAACAGCATGATATTCCAGTGTCTCAGTCCAGCATCAGACAAATGGAACGTGAATTGAGCTGAACCTTTGGACGTGTGAGGTAAAAGGCAGTACTGTACAGTTTGTTTCTACACATGCCAAGGGATATACAGTACATGAATATTGTACCATATTCCCATTCTTTCCATGTTTTTCTTTTTATTGGATAGCGTATCCCATGATAAGGGATGTTAACAAGATAAAAATAGTTGAATTGACCGAGCACCTGCATGGATTGAGAGTGGTGAAAAGTTTAAGGATGTCATATTTTCTTATTAAACATCTGTCATCGTGGAACGATTTTCCATTATGGCATTCAGAACAAAAAATTATTTATCCCAGAAACCTAAACCAAAGCATTTACTCAAGGATCATGAGTGGTTGCCAATCTCTAGACTTGGCCCAGGTCCTATAGTTATATTTTAAGATAAGCCCACTTTTGTTTCAGTGATGTGAACAGTAACTGTATCCAGAGAGGAAGAGGGAGATTAGCAGTCGCCAGTTTTATATATATCCACTCAAACGTCCTTCCAAATAAATTAGGGAGACATGCCTGTGCCGAAGAAGAAGCACACCTGAGATATGCAAATGTCTATGAAAAGTATTTTTAAACGAGTCCTGTCCCACACTTTCTAAAAAGACTTCTGTACCAACTACATAATAAGCCTAAAGCACCAACCTAATGACTGGAATCATGTCAGACCCAACAGGACTTGAACCCACAACCACTAATTTTCTAGACCACACAGTGAGCTAAACCAGCTGATAGCCAGCACCACTATCACAACTGTCACAGCTATGCTTCACTTTGTTTTTAATTGTGTGTGTCAGAAAACGGGTTTTATTTAATCTCTATTAAAATATGAAGAGAGAGAAAAGGCAATCCTTTAGATGATGTGTACACCTAGATACTCCAACTGGGTAAAATACCCTTTAGATATGTACTGTATAATGACCTGGACAAAGTAACTTTTATTATATATAAATTTAAAAACAATGAGAATGAATTTCCAAAGATCTGCAAAATAGAGGATTACATTAACATAATACAATGTATCCATGATGTGTTAACCTAAGTGAGTTAAAGTTATTCGTTTATTTAGAGTAGTAGTGGGGCCTAGTACTTAGTGGTAATTTAAGCAAAATGATAAGCAATGAATGAAGCCTGTAAATTTATATTTGCAGAACAAAAACTCCAGATTTAGAGTTTGTTTTATAATGCAGACTGAAAAATCAAAATGAATTTAATCACCCTGAAAGAGACCCTATCCGATTAAATAGATAGGTACATACAATAGAAGGGAATTAATGGTTCCTGTAAAATCTATATAAACGAGATTGCACAGATCTGATCTAATAAATGAAAATGTTTAACATCCAGATAGTACCAAGAATATTCGTCTACAAATAATAATAGTGCTTGCTTATCAACCTTCAGTTATTACTGTGTAATCCCTAGTGTAGCAGAGGTGGCACCCATTTCCTTCTGACCCACTTGTGAGGCTGCTCATGTTCTGTTCCTTTGTGTGTTTAAGTAGGAGTGTGTGTGTGTATCCAAGTGGGAGTGTGTGTGTGTATCCAAGTGGGAGTGTGTGTGTATGTAAGTGGGAGTGTGTGTATCTAAGTGGGAGTGTGTGTGTATCTAAGTGAGAGTGTGTGTGAGTGTGTGTGTGTAAGTGGCAGAGTGTGTGTAAGTAGGAGGAGGAGAGTGTGTGCGCGCGCAAGAGGGAGAGTGTGAAGGGGAGAGAGACAGGGGCAATGGGGGGAGAGATGGGGTGATGGGGGGGAAGAGACAGGTGTGAGGGGAAGAGACAGGGATGAGGGGGGGAGAGAGACACAGAGGGGGGAGAGAGATGAGGGCAATTGTTGTGTGTGGGGGGGGGAGAGATCAGGGCAACACAGTTAGGGGGAGAGATGAGGGGCAAGGGATAGGGTTCCCCAGAATTTCAAGATCAAATTCTGGGGTTCCCTAACCAAAAAAAGGTTGAAAAACACTGACATAGACAACCAGAATAGAATAACTAGTCAGGAAATCTACACAATAAAGTGCTATACTCCAGCACTGTATACAGGTTAACAAAACAGTAAGCACATATTTAAAGTATTTTTGTTACTTGTTGTATATTAAGTAACACAGTGGTTTAAACTCTTTCTCCACAGGTGATGACTCATGGAAAAAAGCAAGCAAGCAACTGATAGTGAGGTGGGAGGAGGGGGGTAGAGAAGAGGTTGTTGAGGGGATAGTGGGAGATGTTTGTTATGAGGGGGGTTGTGGGCAAGACCGGTGTAAGGGTATTGTATTGTATTGTATGTCTTTATTTATATAGCGCCATTAGTGTACATAGCGCTTCACAGTAGTAATACATGTGGTTATCAAATAAATAACAGATAATATAAATAACAGATCATGGGAATAAGTGCTTTAGACATAAAAGTAACATTTCGGAAGAGGAGTCCCTGCCCCGAGGAGCTTACAGTCTAATTGGTAGGTAGGGAGAACGTACAGAGACAGTAGGAGGGAGTTTTGATAAGTGCGTCTGCAGGGGGCCAAGCTTTATGTATCGTGTTTAGAATATCCACAGTGCTATTCATATGCTTCTTTAAGCAAGTGTGTTTTAAGGTGGGTCTTAAAGGTGGCTAGAGAGGGGCCTAGTCGGGTACTGAGGGGAAGGGCATTCCAGAGGTGTGGGGCAGTCAGTGAAAAAGGTTTAAGGCGGGAGAGGGCTTTAGATACAAAGGGGGTAGAAAGAAGACATCCTTGAGAAGAACGCAAGAGTCTGGATGGTGCATACCGAGAAATTAGGAATGAGATGTAAGGAGGGGCAGAAGAATGTAAAGCTTTAAAAGTGAGGAGAAGAATAGAGTGTGAGATGCGGGATTTGATCGGAAGCCAGGAGAGGGATTTCATGAGGGGAGATGCTGAGACAGATCTAGGAAAGAGTAGAGTGATTCTGGCAGCAGCGTTTAGGATAGATTGTAGGGGAGACAGGTGAGAGGCAGGAAGGCCGGACAGCAGGAGGTTACAGTAATCAAGAAGGGAGAGAATGAGGGCCTGAGTCAGAGTTTTAGCAGTCGAACAACAGAGGAAAGGGCGTATCTTAGTTATATTGCGGAGGAAAAAGCGACAAGTTTAGAAATGTTTTGAATGTGAGGGGCGAATGTGAGAGAGGAGTCGAATGTGACCCTAGGCAGCGTGCTTGGGCTACTGGTGAATGATTGTAGTTCCAACAGTAATGTGGAAGGAGGTAGTAGGGCCAGGTTTGGGAGGAAGTATGAGAAGCTCTGTTTTAGCCATGTTGAGTTTAAGGCGTCGGAGGGCCATCCAGGATGATATAGCAGAGAGACATTCAGAAACTTTGGTTTGTACAGCAGGTGTAAGGTCAGGTGTTGAAAAGTATATTTGTGTGTCGTCGGCATAGAGGTGATAATTAAACCCAAAAGATGTTATTAGGTCACCTAGAGAGAGTGTGTACAGAGAAAAGAGAAGAGGTCCAGGACAGAGCCCTGGGGTACCCCCACAGAGAGATCAATAGAGGAGGAGCGAGGAGGTGTTAGCAGAAGAGACACTAAAAGTACGATGGGAGAGGTAGGATGAGATCAGGATAGAGCTTTGTTCCCGAATACCTATAGTATGGAGAATGTGGAGGAGAAGAGGGTGGTCCACGGTGTCAAATGCTGCAGAGAGGTCGAGTAATATGAGCAGAGTGTAATGACCTCTGTCTTTGGCAGCATGGAGGTCGTCAGTTATTTTAGTGAGGGCTGTTTCGGTGGAGTGAGCAGTGCGGAAGCCAGATTGTAGAGGGTCTAGGAGAGAATAGGTGTTGAGAAATGGAGCAAGCGAGAGAATACAAGACGTTCAAGTAGTTTAGAGGCAAAAGGCAGGAGGAGACAGGTCGATAGTTAGAAAGACAGGTAGGGTCAAGCTTTGCTGTTTTTGAGTAATGGTATGACTGTTGCATGTTTGAAGGAGGATGGAAAGGTTCCAGAGCAGAGGGAGGAGTTAAAAATGTGTGTAAGCGTAGGGATTATAGTAGGAGCTAGAGGTTTTAGGAGATGGGAGGGAATGGGGTCAAGAGGGCAAGTGGTAGAGGGAGAAGAGGAGATCAACAGCGACATATCCTCCTCTGAGACAGTGGAAAAAGACTCAAGGAAGGCAGGAGAAGAGTTAGGAAGAGGTGTAGGATGGGGGGAAGAAACAGAGGGAATGTTCTGCCGTATGGATTCCACGTTTTCCTTAAAATAGTCAGCAAAGTCCTGAGCGGAGATGGAGGAAGGAGAGCAGCTGAGGGTGGTTTGAGTAGAGTATCAAAGACAGAGAACAGTCGGCGGGGGTTAGACTTGTGCATGTTGATTAGTGCAGAAAAGTAGGCTTGTTTAGCTTGCGAGAGGCAGAGTTGAAACAGAGATAGCATAAATTTGTAGTGAAGGAAGTCTGCGAGAGTGTGAGACTTCCTCAGAGGCGTTCAGAGGAACGAGTGGAGGAACGCAGCATGCGCGTGTGGGAATTTAGCCCAGGGTCTAGGGTTAGAAGGGCGAGTGCGGCAGAGAGAAAGTGGGGCATGTAGATCAAGAGAGGAGGACAAGACAGAGTTGTAGTTCCTGACCAGGTTGTCGGGGTCTGTAGCAGAGCTGAGAGAGGAGAGGGAGGAGCGTAAAGTGGGACTCAAAGTCAGGTAAGTGAATAGAGCGCAGGTTTCTGCAGAACCGGGGGGGTAGATGGAGGTGGAGAAGGGGAGAAGCGAGATAGAGAGAATGAGATGAGATGATGGTCAGAGAGAGGAAAAAGGGGAAATGGAGAAATCAGAGAGAGAGAAGTTTTTAGTGAAAACCAGGTCTAAGTAGTGGCCATTCTTGTGGGTGCTGGCTGCAGTCCACTGTTGAAGGCCAAAAGAAGAGGTAAGAGAAAGAAAGCGGGAAGCCCAAGAGAGAGAGGGGTCATCAATGTGGCAATTGAAGTCCCCAAGAGAAGAACAGGGGAGTCTGGGGAGAGAAAGAAAGAGAGCCAGGATTCAAAGTGAGAGAGAAAGGCAGAAGGGGGATGAGTAGAGGTAGGTGGGCGATAGATGACCGCCACATGAACAGGGAGAGGAGAGAAGATCTGGACAGTGTGAGCCCAAAGAAGGGAAAAGCAAGAGAGGGGGCAATAGGAAGGGTTCGGTAATGCAGACAGAGGAGAGCAGGAGCCCCACGCCTCCACCCCTGCCATCAGGGCGCGGAGTGTGGGAGAAGGAAAGGCCACCATAGGAGAGGAAGCTTCCAGAGCAGAGTCAGACGAGTGAGCCAGGTCTCAGTTATAGCAAAGAGAAGCAGGGAGTGAGAGAGAAAGAAGTCATGTACAGAGAGGAACTTGTTAGAAAGAGAGCGTGCGTTCCAAAGGGCACAGGAGAAAGGGAGAGAGGAGGGAGGGTGGCAGGGATGGATATGAGGTTGGAGGGGTTGACACCAGAAGGAGTAGAAGTTGCATATGGGAGGCGAGGACGAGAGCAAGTTGAAATAAGACAGGGACCAGGATTGGGAGAGATATCCCCAGAAGCAAGGAGGAGAAGCATGGATAGAAAGAGGTTGTGTGAGGAGGATTTGTAGGGTGTTTTTTAGTGCATGGGGATATAGCTGTGTGGTGTCAGAGGACGCAGGTAAGAAAGGAGTTCATGTGAACTGAGAAGTGGTGAAGGAAGGAGAGATGGAGATATATGAATAGAGTTTGAGACATACTGAGGCTGGTAGAAAGAAGTGCATAATTTGAGAAGAAGTGAAGTCACAGCAAATTAAATGGTAAAGGCAGCATCACAGCAGTAATGATGTAGTCTGGTATTGATGATATCCTCCTTCCACGTAGTTCAAATGCAGGAATCAGGGCCAGATGGGGTGTCCACTTCTTCCTCACTTCTTTTGAACTTCCTTTTAAACTTCAATTGTTCAATAGTCATGCCACTTATAATGGGCCACTTGGATAGGGCTGCAAAGGTATTTGGTAAGGGTATTTGTTGCCCTTTCATCCTGTCACCCCCATTCATCCCTCGTGCTGAGTGAAGGTGAAAAACGGCGCTAGCTCTATTAGTGTTTCACTAAAATCTATACAGTGAGTGGTTATTGCAATCTATTGATTTAACAGTAATAAAAACGTGCTTAAATAACGTGCAGTGATAATTTAAAAGGTTCAAACCCCCTGCTCAAACCCAGCTGTAGGGACTGGTTTCGCTAGTCCCGCAAATCGTCACTTTCGTTGTAATCCAGGGGGGAGCATGGAGGGAAATAGAACAAAAGAACAATCTAAGTTTAGACAATTTTTGATATGTAAAATTTAAACTGAATGTCTTGTCTTGGCTCGTATGTTGTGCCTACTTACAGATGTAAGTTGTTTTCAAGCGGTTTAGACACACAATGGTCTCTGCTAGGTTAGATGTTCTTCCACTCTGTGAAGCGGTCTCCAACTGTCAGCTCAGCAGCCAAGTGTATGTGAAGAAAAAGATACCATAGTGCAGACCAATACAATGGTAAAAACTAAACTTTATAATATAAAATGAACACTTACAATAAAAACGATTAATATGTGCATTGTTCACAATCTTATGTGATCAGGGGGAGAAGAGTTAGTTAGCTTCAGGCTCACCCGCCTCTTCCGATGGAATCCAATACGATCAGCCCTCTCTCTGCGGTGCTGTGTCTCTGATGGTGGGCTGTGTGATCCAGGCTGTATCTTCCCGTGGGCTGTAGTACTCTCCTTCAGCTGCTGCACATCAGTGCTGCGCTTGGAGCTGCCCTTCGGGTGAATGATCTCGCCTCTCTCGCCGCCGGTACGTCACTTCCGCTTTGTTCCGTCACGTCACTTCCGGGCGCGGCTGGTTGGATTTCTAAATGGTGATCTCGCCTCTCCTCTCCCCTCTCAGGACGGCTCCCACTCTACGCATTTCGCCAGAAAAAGGGTATGTGGCTTCCTCAGGAGTGTCACTGAAGCCACATACCCTTTTCTGGCGAAACGCGTAGAGTGGGAGCCGTCCTGAGAGGGGAGAGGAGAGAGGCGAGATCACCATTAGAAATCCAACCAGCCGCGCCCGGAAGTGACGTGACGGAACAAAGCAGAAGTGACGTACCGGCGGCGAGAGAGGCGAGATCATTCA